>NC_138655.1:54398222-54658222 GCF_964273445.1 Streptopelia decaocto | reverse complement strand
TAAAATGTTCTCCTTGCAACTGCTCTGATTCTGCAGCTTGTGTACATACTGGGGCAGGGGGGGGCTGCTCAAGGCAAATGGCCTTACTTTCTTATGCAGATTTTAAAATAATAGAAAAGAACCCTCTCTTTCTTTTTAGTGATGTGTAATATATTCCCCTGTGATGGGCAGATCTTTATCTCCAGTAAAACAGTACAGATGAAACCAGCAGTACTAACATAGAGCTCTCAGCCTTTCCCAGTTTAGGCTGTACCAGTATCCTGTCATAATGATCCATATCAAGAGCAGCGGCACACATATGCAATGGATAGGCCTATATTATACTGATTTCAGATGCAAGGCTTCTCCCTACATCATAGAAGGCCTTCCAAACCTCAAATATGCCAGTCAGTATTTTTCACCCTTGAATCCTAAGCAGAACTGGCTATGAGGGGTCCCAGACCCCAAAATTTCAATTCAGTGGGAAATTTTAAAAATGTTCTTGGAGTTTTGCCTTGACAATGGAACAAGAAATATGAATATTGAAGTCCTGAAGCAGTTCAAGTTTTCTTGCACCACCAGAGGTAAGTTAAGGAGCAACACACCTTGGGAAATTTAAGATCATCCACAGCACACCAGGGAAAAGCAGGTATATGGGAGCAATTTCATCAATAAAATGCTGAGGCTGCTCATCTCTGGAAATTGAAGCTCTGGCTTTTTGGAGCTCTTTGGCTTCCTATCTTCAGCCAGGTGGACTGGTTGGGAAGCCAGGAGGTCAAGCTGGCAAGAAGCAAGCCAGGAGCCCACCCAAATTTGACATACCTTTATGGATCGTGCTCATTTCAGTGAACAAATACTCCATAAGAATAAAACATTCAAAAAAAAAAAAAAAAAAATCTGAGAAGTTTTATTGAGTCAGAAACAATTGCCCCATTTGATCATAGAGGAAAAAAAAGTTTAGGAATAGGTTGTTATTAGTGGTTTTGTCAGGCTGCTGTGCCCTCTCATGACTGAAATCCCCCACTCAGGCATTCTGATTTTCTCACTCCCTAAACACGTAGACAAACCAGCCCCTGGAGCCCCTTCTCCTTTTAGCGTATGGGATTAAAACCACATCAAAACATTAAGCAAGCAAGTCTTTTCCAGAGAGGCCATTCCCAGACTGTTCTTCTCTTATAATTTTTGCAGACCCATTCTGTTCTCTGTGTCCTGGGAATTCATCTCGTCCTCAATGGATGACTGGAGAAGGTGGGAGGAGAGCTGCTAAACTTCTTCCCCTTTTCTTCCTTCCAAGCAGTACCTCTTCTTCATTCCTTCTCAAGCTAGCTGCAGATCCTCATCTGGTTAACTAGCTCTCCCAAAGGTATGTAATTCCCATAATAATTCAGGACCTCTATAACATCCTTTTGCCAAAGAACACCACAAGAAGGTATGGGATAAAGGCAATGAAATCCAGGAAGGAAACCATGAAAAACAGTCTAAGTAAATAACGACTCATTTAAAATTGACGTACAAGATTAGACAGACCAGGACTAAAATCACTTCCATATCACCTCCAAACTTTGAAAGAAGGAAGAAAAAAAAAAAAAAAAAAAAGAAGAAAACAAACAAACAAACAAATCAGTGGGATTAGAGTACAAATCACCCAAATGGGACCAATGCGGTCATACTAATGGAAGAATGAAATACAGTAAATTTGGATCTCCCTGGATTAAAAGATGCCCAGGACATTTTAAGCCTGATTACAAAAATCCATGAGGTCAAACACACGGCAATAATGATGGGAGACCTTGGTTATTTCCACGCAAACCAGAAAAGTGACACAGTGGGCTGTGGGGCAAAAAGCTAACTGATTTGTTTATTTTTCACAAGGTATAAGTGACTGCCTCATGGAGCAACCAGTCAGAGACCTGACAAAAAGAGAAACATTTGTTGAACTGGTTCCAAGCATAGGACTTATTTGCAAAGGGCCTCCGTGATTGCTAATGATCATAACATAATCAAATTCAATATTATTGTAGAAATAAGGGGGGAAAAATTCTGCAGTATCACTTAAGAAACTACATAAAAGTGGTAGAGGTTAGTAAAAGGAAAACAAGGTAAGTTGTTAAAAGGGTAAACCACCTGAAGTCAGCTAGGAGACTATCTAAAAATATTTCACTAGAGTTTCAGAGTAAATGTGTACCACCTCTTTAAAAGTCTCAAACAGGACCAAAAAAAAACCCCAATAAACCTAACATTGTTAAATGTCAGACTAAAGGAACCTCTTACAATTAGAAAAACATTGTTCAGAAGTAGAGGTCATGTCCAAGTGAAGAAAATAAAAAGGGTACAAAAGTTTATACGTTAAATGCAAAAACATAATAAATCAGAAAAAGTTTTGAAGAACAGCTTGCTACAGTCATCCCAATTAATCACAAAAGTTTTGCAAACACAGAAGCAGCATGAGCTTTGTCAGAGTTCATGTGACTAATACATGACAGAGATGTAAAAGGAGTTTAAGGCTGCATCAGAAAAGCTAAGTGAATTATCTTCAGTTGGTGTTTATAAGGAAAAAGCTCAGAGAGGTTTTGTGTGAAACAAATTTGAAATCTCCAACTGAAGTGCCAGTGGCAGGGGATTAGAGTAGGTCAATAAAACAGTAGCAAATCTCTAAGACCAGATGCCATTCACGCAGTAGTCCTAGAGGAACCGATATACAAAATCCTAAGTATGTGATTTATCACTTCAGTGGCTTTTAAGGGCTTCCAGCCCAGAAAAATGAAAGGCTGCACAGATGACAAAACGTATTAAAGAGGTCTCAGGAGCAAGGAAATAGAGGATACTACAGACCATTAGTTAGGTTTCTATGTCAGGCAGATTGGTTGGAACTTTAGTAGTAGATATATCCATAAATATCTCATAACAGAGAAGAAATGAGTAGCTTTTATGGAGGGCTGTCATACCTCCTAGGCACATTGCAGTTCTCTGAAGATACCAATAAACACATGAATAGGGTGATTCATTTGATATATTATATTTGGATTCCCAAAAAGCCTTTAACAGATTGAGAGACACGTAAAGAGACAAAGTTGTCATGGAAAAAGGCAGAAAGATTCTCTCAGGAGTTAATATAAGATTAGTGACTTTTTTCTTTTGTTTTAAAGAAAGAAAATCTGAAGTGAACAGCCACTCTCAAAGGAGAAGGATCTGCTCTTGAATCTCTGCTTCTCAACCTACCCATAACAGATCTGTGGCAGAGTCTGAATAGTGAGTAAATCTTGTTCCTAATATAAAATTTTTCAGCATCATATAAATAAAAATGTACTGCAGAGTTGCAGAAAGATTTCCATGGGATGGGGCAATAAGATGTCACCTCGTAGTCCATACCATTAAACGTCAAGTAACATGTCAGTAAGAATAACCTGAACTATACAAGCAGAATGACAGGCTCTACATCAATTATCATTCAAGAAAGATCTTGGAAAGAAACTGGCAGTACGTAACAGAAATAGACTTTTGAGAATATCAACATATTACAAGCTATCCAATTTACAGGAAAATAATAGAGAAATTAGAAATATAAAACATCACTATCGTGTTTATAGTGGTATAGACTCGTGATGGGTCTGCCGTTTGAATGACATGGACAGAGCTGGTCACTGAAGGGGACGCATTAGAACAGAAGAGGTATCAAAAAAAAAAAGCAATAGGATAGAAGGAAGTATAGAAATACTTCTCCATGAGGAAAAAAAAAATGAAGGAAGCCAAGTGTCTTCAGCCTGGAAAAGATACAATAACCTGCTTTTGGGTTTTTGCTTGTTTTTTTGTTTGATTGTGGAGATTTTTTGGTTGTTTGGTTGGGGGGTTGTGTGCTTTGTTTTGGTTTTCCTTTCTTTTTTCTTGTTGTTGTTTTTCATCTCAGCTGCCCCATTAGCTACCAGATAACTTTTTCTGTATCTCTTTCCTACAGCTTGGCAAATGGAGTTTTCCAAGAGATACCACAGTAATAATGCATTGCACACATTATATGCAAAAAAACCCAAACAAATGCAACAAAAAATATTGCCCTATTACTACAGGTAGTGCCTTAACACTGGTTTGGTGATAAAGTAAATAATGGAAAATACTAGCCATAAGTTATCACTTAAACATCATCTCTTCAAGTTAAATTACAAAGACAGGAAAGGCTCACAGTCAGTTACAGTAGATTTATATTTGCTGGCACCACAATTGACGGCAATTAAAAAAAAAATGGCCATAGAGCAACATACTGCAAAAACAATTCATTTTAATCAGCAACAATAACTTTTGATTTCGAAGGAAAAGAATTTCTACTGCTTGAGTTGCAGGGCAACTTGGCTTGCACATAAGGGCTCCCAGGCCATGGCATCTCTAATTTCGCCAACACCAAAAGGTTGCAATAAAGGTTTCTACAGTCCTAATGTGAAACAATTTGAATTTGTAATGTGTTCAGAGCCATTGGAAAGGTGCAATCTAAATGCAAATTAATCTGACAGTATAATTTGGATTGTTCCAGAGTCATATCTATGTAAGCAACTGGACTTGTATAGGGTTTTGAAGTTGCTTGTGAAGATAAAACTCCCTGAAAATGAACAGACCCCAGCACAGATAAATTTTACTAAAGGAAAATTTGCAGCCACCTTTTTGGAAACATTCCTAAGGAAGTATGTCATGTACTAAGAAATCCATTCTGGATAATGCTATAAAATTGCCCACCTTAATTCATATGCCAAATTCTTCTCTATTGAATAACAAATTATGGTATACTCCAGTGTCTGCCAGAAACCGTTGAATGAAAGCCACAGCTGTGTCTGTTATTGAGCAGAAACTACAATGTTGTCTGATGCATTTATTGAGTGTATGACTAAATTCCTTTTGCATCTTTTCAGTAACTACCTGAACACTGGTTTGTGAGTGGTCTGCAAGGGCTATACCTGGGGACAAATATATTCCATTCAGGCAACAAATGCAGGAGCAAAATGAAAGGCTTGATCAAAAGACTTTTTCTGGAAGTGTGAGGGGACCATGTGCTGGAGGACATCTAGAGAGCCAGAATGTTGCTAACAGCAGGTTTGGCAGCTCAGTACATGGCTCAACACACCAGGTGGGCTGTCCTGAGCTTTCCTGTAGAGCATTTTGTATAGAGCAGCAGCAGCTGCTGGAGTTTATTGTATTCTGGATCATTCTCAAAACTGTATAGAGTGAAGTATGTTCACTATGGATGCTCTAGATATAACCCAAGAGCAGTTTCTCACTGTTTTCACTTAAACTAAGTGGTAGCCTACCTTGTTATGGAGCAGAATTTCTTCTCTGTAAAAATCTAGTACCAACTAGCAACAAAACGTCAAGAGAAAAAATAAAACAAGGGAAAAATTTCAGATGCTTATCTGCCAGAAAAATGTCAGGCAAATTTCAAGTGGTTCAGTTCAGGCTGGCAAGAAGAGACCACAAAAATTCAAATTACAGCAAAAGCAGAATGTCTAAGAAATTTATCTTACTTTTCAGATTATTCATTGCGCTGTTTAAATATTAGCCTAAAACGTCAGCTGTCACCTTTGCATTTGATCAGCTCCATAGATCATATATATCCCAAGCTGCATAAACAAAAGTAGACTGAATAGTTATAAATAACTTCGGTTAGGCTATTTTGAAGGAAAAAGTGAAAGCAAAATGTGGCTTATTGAAAGAGACAAGGCATTCATGTTGCCATTTGAATCTGAAAGCGTTAAATCTTCAGTCCTGAATGAAGCAGGGATAGATTAAGTCACCCTGGGGATATGTTATCATGTTTTTCAAGAAAGATACTTTTATTTTTAATCAAAAGCTGGGGTTGGTGTGATCATATGATCTGAACTTCACAGCAATTACTAACACATGAATCCAGCTTTGATTAAAGAAGAAATCAAACACATCACAGAGAAGATTTCAATCAGTTCATTAAATGTCCCTGCCTAATGGCTTTTAACATTTCTTGTGTTTGGGGGAGCTCCCAATGATTACAGGAACAGTATGAAAGTTTGTTCAGTCCACGCTGAAGGGAAACCAGAAGTACTGTAGTGAGATGCCACAGCCCTCAGGACTGGTCCCTCTATTCCCATGCTACTCCAGACCTGCAACATCCTTCCTGGGTGGCAGCAGCAGGTTATTCATTGTGCTGTTTATCACTTAAACATCATATCTTCAAGTTAGATTACAAAGATGGGAAAGTGGCTCAGATGTGTCTGAACTCATCAATACCCTTCTTGCCCAACATCTATCACAGCATTTGAAGATAACATTTCTATGCTTCATTTCCTGAGCAGTTTTACATATTGTGTATTGCACACAGAGGCCTGACTAGAAGAAAATAAAGAATAGTCCCAAAACAGTAATGGCATTGTGTATCACTCCACTGATGTAAAGGAGGCCCAGGCTCAAGAGAACAGCCAAGGCTAGTGGATGGTCCCAAGACTGCAATTATGGAGTCTTCAAGACCTAAAAGCTACAGCTGGCTCCCTCCATCCTCCCTCCAGCTCAAAAACTGGGAATCTGGACCATTTGTACTTGTTTATGCATCACACTCAGCATTTCTTTTAAGCGCACTCAAAGGCTATGTGCCTACTCAACAGATGAAAATACCACTGGTCCCCCCCAAAAAAAACAGTATAATGTGTAATCTCCATCCTTGGATGTTTTCAAGAGCATATTCCTGAGCAGCCTGAACTGATCTCAGAGCTGACCTGGCTTCAAGCTGAAGGCTGGAGTTGAGACCAGACTGAATTATTATATCACCTTATGGTTAACTGCAGACGGTTTCTATCATTAGTTTTACTGACTTCTGTAAAAAGAAAACTAAGAGGAGCTTTATAGAAACTTTCATCAGGCTACCTTCAGGTTTGTTTGTTAAAGAAGGAGATTTTGCAGAGCAACGCAGGTAATTCAGCATCATTCACCTCTTTTGGAAGTTAACTATTGCAACTTAATACTTGAAATTTGAAGCAATTGTGTAGCATTATCCAGGCTTCTTCAGGGGAATGTTACCAGGATCAATTGAAGGCTACATTAAATTTCCAGTTTCCTAACAAAATATGGAAAGAGATTCCCTGAACCCAGAGTGATTTTTTTTTTCTTAAGGATTTTGTTGAAACCAGATTTCCAATTGTCTTCTGAAGTCTTGCATGATCATTTTGCAGGCTTTAGTTCCTCCTTCCTCTTCCCTACCACCTAGCAGAGAAAAATCAGTGAAGAAGAATTTCTATTTCACATACTGAGCTGCTCATAAGCTTTCCATTATTTTTTCAGCCCAGACTTTAGGATTCAAAACTCACTCTTTAGGGATGAAACAGGATATATACAAAGCCTGCAGTCACTTGGAATACTTCAAGCACAGTGCTGGTGAGAACCCTGGTTATCCCATACCCATATGTACACTCCATCTCTCAGTACTTACGGGTCTGAATCTAAACTCACATCCAGTTTGACCCAAAATGTTAGAAAAGGTTAAAATCCATCTTGCTATTCGCGTGATCTCCATTATCAAGCACCCAGTTTTGTGATCTTTGTTCACAGAAAGATCAGAATGGCTGAAATTACTGGAACTGAAACAAAAAGGATGGAGTCATACAGAAAAAAAAAATGTGTGGCATAGATAACCAGCTACATGCTTTTACAAATTTCCATCTAACACAACTGTAAATCCTTTCAATAGAATTGAGAGGAATATAGCTAGAACTAACAAAAAAAAAAAAAAAAAAAGTAGTTTTGCCTATTTTACAGTAGATGCTGCATGACACTATGAAATTAGTGAAAAAAAAAAAAAAACAAACACAAAACAAATACAATAAATCACACTTCTAAACAACCAGAAAGAGTAAATTCAAAATGTATGTTAGAGAGATAAACACTCAGCTTTTTGGGGTATAAACTACCACTAGTTCTTACAAACTTGGAGGTTCTACCTATACAAGACTGATTGATCATTTGCTGTTTTGACTACACTGTTGAATGTAAATTTTCTTTCAAGAAAAAAACATGTCTCAGCATCACTAGTCATCCACATACACCAGCTGAACACAACTGGTGAAGGATGTTAATCATAGTTTCCCAGTGTTCTAAGATCTCCATTGGCATCAATGAAGAAGATACTTGAAAAATAGGGTAAAGCCTCAATATGGAAGGGTTGTGCTGTGCAAAGAGAGACAACACACCACCAAACATTTCCTCAACACAGCATTATCAAAAAATCACTTTAGTTCCTGGACTATGGTCAAGTTTCCTTCTAGTGCGGATCAGGTAGGAGGACGAGTGACCTGTGTGATGCTGATGAGGGTCTAGATTCTCACTGAAGCAAAATAAGGACTCAGGTTGAATGTGCACCTTTAGTCAAAGGTCTCATCAGTTCAGCCAACAAAACAAGAGACATGAAAGAAATTAAAGATCTGCTGGTATTTTAAGTTGATGAGTCAGGCATTTTCTTCTGTAATTATAGGCTGAGCAGAACTGTTTGCGAGAGGCTTTCCAGCTGTTTCAGGCTGCCTAACTTGTTTGTAGCACTTAGAATTATTTCTATCCATTCAAAAGAAAACAAAAAAAAAACACACAGAAATCTGTCTTGCTGAGGTGAATTTCAAAGAACACTTCATAAAAGGAAATTCATCAGTGTTAGTAGTTTGTGGGTTTGTTATGGGTATGTTACTGTATTGCCATTATCTCCAGTTGTATTATTCCTAGCTGTCCACCACCAAAGCTGAGATGTTGCAAAGTTAAAAAAAAAAACCCACCCTCTGGCGACCTAAAATGTCCCCAAATACCTTAATGTTTTCAAAACCCAATTCCAAATTTAAAATTATTCTCTGAATGTCTCTGAAGCTTGAATCTTTTTGTTCTCCATGGATCTCATCTAAACTTTTAGTGCCTTTTATTGCCCCTTCTCAAAATCTCTTAGTACCCTACAAAACACATAGCATTTCCAAACCACTTGCAGGTTGCTGGACCAAGTCCCCAAGTTCTTGCTACTCTTCCTAGTCCAATACATGCTGTATTTAAAAGGAGCTTTGTTCAAATACGAACCAAAGAAGAACCTGTGAATTCAGCCAACCGAGCAGCTCCAAGAGGATAGGCAGTACAGCTGTCAACTTTTCAAATCTGTGGTCTGAGGTATGTAGCTCCCAGGCTACATATCTCAACACTTCAGTCCATTTTCCTAGAAGAGATTAGAGAGCCTGGGAGATAACATCACCTGAAAAATGCCTAAAATTATTCCTTCACCCAGAGGATTTATTTGAACTGATAATGATACGTTTTCTTTCTACACTGGTGCGGTAATATGCTTCTGTGATGCACTAATCTCAGCTTTAGAGTGCTCTTGGAGCAACATCAGCCCAGCTTCAAACCTGTAACTGTTTATCCTTATTGGCAATCCATCAATTTATCTCCATTATCACACGCATCTTGACTTCAGTTTCCCTGACAAATCAAACATGTTTTATTCTCAAACAGAAGAAGGATTTCTTAATGTTTCTCTTGCTCAGAGTGCAGCTTGTAACCTTACCGTGTCTCAAGCATGCCATGAATGTGGAATCTCTCTCAAACCATGGAGTAGAACCGAGCTGAGATTGGAGCTGCGGCAGCAGCCAATTCCTTATGCTCCGATTATCAGATATTCTGCATTTTCACTCTGAAAAATCTCTAACTCAAGACCTTACGAAATGAAAAGTTTGTTACAGCACAGTCATTAATAAGCCCTCTTTTAAAGAATACATTTGTAGGCACTGCAAGGAAGCTTAATTAACATCATCCCTCTCCAGACTTTTTTCGAATCATCCCTCTAATTTAAATTTTATGTTAAAGAATATCTTCACTTTTATGGTTCTATTAATGAATTAGGGAAAGATGCCTGATTCCATGGTAATTAAAAAGACAGTGACATTTTAATGTACCTTGTAATATGGTACTGTTGTATATAATTTGTAAAGTTCCATAAGATTTTCCATAGATAAAAAACTGTTTAAAAAAATAATGTAAGCAAAGATTTTAATCAAAGCTGAGTGATACTGAAATCCTGTTGAATGACCCTCTCTGTTTATGTTTTCAGCAGATGAGAACACTCAATGGCAAAGCATAAAGTGATATCTGAGCCATATATATTTTTTTTTGTCTGTGTATCAGTGAAGCAGATATATAATGTGTCTAACCAGTGAACATTAGAAGCGTATTTGTGACACTTCATGAAAACGCATAACATCAGAAAACCTATGTATTGGTAACTATAACTGCCTTTCCTAAGTTATAGCTGACTTGTTGGTAAGATCCACCTCTGTTCCCTACATTGCTCGAGGAGAGAGATCAGGAGTGGGGGCTGAGGTGGAGGGAAATGGAAGTTAAGCCTCCATGCCTAACAGAGAGATCCTTCCCCAGGAGGCAACGTTAACAACATGGGCTTGTTTCAGACATTTTGAATCAACTTCTTGGGCAACCTCATTTTCCACCAAGGACAGGAGTAATCACAGATTACCCTCCCTGGGCTGATAGTCTGTAAATATCCATCAAGGTGCTTACATAAATTATAGCTCAACAGAGCTGAGTGTGGGACCAACTTTTCTGTTGGACTTAGCACTACAATACCTCAACATTTTCCAGCTACATAAGAGAAGATAGTCTTGGTTTACATCATACAAATCCAAGTAAATCCTAGCAGTGTCTTCAGTGCAAGGAGAAAGGGACACACGTCAGATAGTGACAACATACCTTTGGTTATTTCCCATATGAGGGTGAAACCTCAAAGTAAATCATATAGGTCCACAGGTATGTTTAAGCTACCATATCTGTAGGGCACTGTTAACAAAACTTTAAAGAAAATTTATGCAATTTTACTGCAATTTCCTTTTTACTCAACACTCATTTCCAAACCTTTTGAAATACATTATGGTCAATTAAATTCTTTACCATCTTGGTCCTTAAAATTAACTAGGACTGAATTTTCACTGTGTTGTGCCTGGCCCTACATTTAATTACTTGCACTTAGAATATTAGACACCATGCTGATTTCTCTCTAGAGGAAATGACCTAGGATCATTGGAAGCATATGAAGTTCATTTTAAGATGAAGCAATAACTTATATTAAAGGATGTAAAAGGTCTTAACCTCCAGTCCCTCAACATACTGCAGCAAAAAGCTCCTTTTTTTTTTTTTTTTTTTTAATTAAAAAACCAACATCTGCAATGCATTTTACCCCCAAAGACACTTAATAATCTTAAAACAAAAGTCTCCCTGGCCAAATGGTTGTGCATGAGCATACATGTAAGAAGTATCACCCAACTTGGCTGGCTGGCTTTACTGGTTGGTTGAGGCATTATGTTCCCGTTAGGTTACAGTTACTCAGCGTGCTCCAGTGGCACAATCTTTATTTCTGTTAATCTTTCATTTTAAAAATAAAAAAAAAGAAAAGTTGATCAGTCTGACACACACACAAACTTTCCCTTGTGTGAAGTCTTTCAAAGCTTCACCTAACTTTAAATTCACTGCTAAAAATGTCTGATGGTTTACTGAAGCGCAGCTAGAGATTTGGTTAGCAGTTGCTAGTTAATAGAAATATGGTACCTTCCTCTTAAAAAATGAAAGAAATGGGTGCCAACATCATAGAAATCAACACTTGTCAGAGACTGTTTTGGTTAATTTCAGGGAAATAACTTCAGTTGGTTAACTCAGAATAGGAATTTTAGAAATGCTTCAGGAAATGAATGTCCAACTCACATATCAATCTTGTCCAGTCATTATCATCTAACTAAAAGCTGAGTTAATTAGGCTTTCCATTCAACGTACTCTTTCTGGAATTTACACAACACTAACTCAGTGAGCTTGCAAGGGCTGATCCTGTCAGTGCTATAACCTTTCCTAAATTAACAAAAACTTTAAAGGCAGAGGCAATTGCATTTTGCCTTTGAATTATCAAGCCAGGATGTAATAGTATGAATTATTACTGTAGGCAGATTAGACAGCCTAAAGCAGAGGGAGTGAAACTCTACCTTGCTAACAACATTGGCCTCCACTGGAAACGCCTGCTGCCAGCTCTGCAACAAGGAAGTCTGAAGCAAGTTAGCATTGGAAGTACTGCAAAAAGACTCCAACGATACCAGATCTCAAACAACACAAACATTAAGAGATTAACACTTGCACCTTATTTTGACCTTGCAAACATCTAACTAGACAGCACCAGAACAAGTTATCACAAGGGCTACTGTGAGAGATCTCTCATTAAGATTATTATCATGGAAGAAAAATTCTAATTTGATTTGGACAGCTTCAAAATTTCCAGTGTTTCCTGATTTCACTTGATCAGAACAACAAAAATATAAGGACTTGCAAATAAGTCTTTCCCCCATTTCAATATCAAGAATTCCTGGCCCCACATCCTCTTTCTCCTTAATCCTCCTATCTGGCTCTCCTACCTCAGACCTCTGTTGCTCCACTGCTCCCATCTTCTTACCACAGCCTCGCATTCCCCAACCCAAGGCTGGTGGTTGCTAGTTCACAGAAATATGGTGCCTGCCTCTTAAAAAATAAAGATTAAGATCACCAGCTGATCCCTCCTGCCCACAACAACCCAACCTAGCAGTGATATTCCCACTGCAAAGCAAATTTCCTCCTGACCACAAAGACTGGAGCTGCAAAAAGGACATTTTAGCCATGCTGGAGTTTTTTCTGCTGTTCAGCATATGGAAGGAGATGGCCAAATGCCTTGGGCTACTTCTATCTCCTAAGAGCTTCACTGGCTTCTGCTGGGCCTCTTTGTACATTGACCCAGTGACCACAGCTGCTGGTGGTGACTTCTTGCTGTGCAGGTACATGACCACGTGCCAAGCAAGGGCCAAAGTCAAGCTGAAAGAGCCAAACATGTTACCTGACCCATAAAATGTGATGGTTAAAAAAAATTAAGAGTAATTTGCAATTCAGTTGTAGACTAGCCATAAAACAGTGTGTCAGAATGGCCATTTCCATGACAGAGATATGTGAAACATGACTGTTTAAATTTGAAGGAGTCCACGCTCAGTTTCTGTGAATTTGTCCTGCACTCAGAGTTTTGAAGAGCCCAGCATGTACAACTGTCTTCTTTTTTGAAGACATGTTTTCTTGTAATTTCTAAGCAAACTAATCTGGCATAGTTTCTACCAAAAGCCATCTGTTATCGCCAAACACCATTCAAGATATTCTCCAAATTTTTCCAGACTTGTGAATTTCTATCTAAATGTGCTGCAAGTGCCAGCCTTTACCAGTTTTCTCACAGTCCTGGCTGAGAACTGTATAAACAAGCAAAAAACTATTTCAAATTTCAAAAGAACAATTTATGTGCAGTCAGTGGCTTGGGCAAAGTTTCAGATCAGCTCTTTATTTTAGCTCCACCAGTTCCTACATTGCAGTGTACCACGGAAACCTGAACCAAGGAACGCTCTCAGAACAGCTATAGCCAGTCTGGACACACAACACTAAAAACTAAGATCAGAGATTTGTTTGTTCAAGAGCATCGACCAAGCACCTTTACCATGTGTTAAATACAGGTTATTTGAAAGGCATTTGAAAGCTAAATTGGTCTTAGTATTACCTTTTATGTTTTATGGGTTGTGGAAATTTTCCCTGCTTAATTATCAAAGCATTTTTATGGCCTTCTACAACCACCAGGAAAAGAAGGACAGATGAGAAAGCTGGGGGAGGCAGTCTGATCCATCAAGGCATCCGGATGAAAGCCTGACCTCCAGAGCTCCCAGGGAATGGCAGAGAGTTTGTTAGCCACCAAAAGCAAGAGAACGACTGCCCTTCCCAGGAGGGCTGGAGGCTTTGAAATTGGAAGCCAAGCAACAACAGCTGTAGTCATTTGCATGGCGTGGGCATGTCGTACCCAAGATGATGCACCAAACACGGCTTCTCAGTGCTTGGAGAGGGTGATTGAAGCTTACTGTGAGTTCCAGCTCCTACAACAGGCAGCTCATGTTCTGGGTGATGGTCACAGCGGGCAGGAAAATAAGTACAAATCACCACGGTGTCTGTCCACCTGGTGCAGACCAAGGAAACAGAACAGCCTGTCTTTTTTTATCAGCCCGACTGAACAGCTAGGCACTGAGGAGGAAAAAGCAATTTACAGCCCATTATTCCCTTAAATAACTACAACAAACGATTCCAAAAGGCTTCATTTCTTCACAGCCCCCATGAGCTGGACTGAGGTTGCAGAGGGTCTGCAGAGCCTCTAGACCCACCATTGGTCAATGTAATGGTAATGGAGAAGTGAACTGAGCTCTGCTAGAATATCAGCAACTACCTGGACCACCTGCTGCCTTTTTTGTGCCTTCCTTCTCCTGTTCCCTGCCTCTCCTGACTACTGCGATGGCACAGGAAGACTCCTTTCTCTCACGTCTACACCGAGCCCAGCACCATAAGGCTACCAAACTCTCTGCTTACTGACACCACAGAATGAAATAATCAAAGAATAAATTCTTCTAAAACTAGTCCAGATCTCTCCTCCCCTGGTGTACTCCATCAGGAATTTGGTACCCAAGCTTCTTGGAAACCCTGCTAGGAGTTTAACTGGATGTCAAGTAATTAAAGCTCCTTGAAAACAATATGACCTTACTAGCCTGTCCTCTGAAGATTTTGGCATTCAGTAGCAGGAACTATGAAAGATTTTACAGTGAGCCATAAATTATTTTCCAAGTTACAGTAATAAAGGAGTGTCACATTTATTCAGACTGCTTCCTTCCTTTTTCTATCAGACTAATTTAAAAACTGAGCACTGTAAATAACCTAGGCACACTTGCCAGCATCCAAGGTTGGCCCGGATTTTCAAAGGCTATCACAAGCTATTCAATTAGTTTCCTAATGCTTGTAGACAACAGTCAACTCAACAGTTTAAAAAAACCACAAGTTTTCCTAAGCACACTCATTTCTTCCACAACACATCTAAGCAAACAGTGACTCTGACACACAGGTACGGTGCTGGTGTCTATTCACGTATTACAAGGATACGGCAACTGTATTGCAGTCAGTTCACCCTCCAGTGTACATAATATAATAATTTTGTATGCAAGGTGTAGGCTTTTACATGTTACAACAAGGCCACAGAAAAGCATAAATTTAGATGCTAGGTATGTAGTAGATGGACTTGATATACAAGTCAAAACAAAACTCAGGAGCTTAATTAATACCCTCTATACCCACATTTCCACATGTATGGCTGGGACAATTTCTAACATGGCAAGGAAATAACAGGATAGTAGGAAAGGAAGGGGAAGAGTCAAATCCTTCAGGGTCTCTACTCCAACCACACAGCCCTCAGTTTAATGCACAGTCCAGCTGAACTCAGAGAGACTTTTTATAAGGCAAAGATAACGGATTAAACTCTGTACCCAGCATCACACAAGCAGCATAGAAATTGTCCCCTCAAAACTGAGATGTGACAGCAAAGGACCTTACACTCAAACCACCTCGTGGACAATACCTCACCTAGATTTAGGCAGGTCTAAATTAGATAGCATTTAAGTTAAAAATACCAGTAAAAGACTTAGCCCACTGATTACAGCTGCTTCACTCAGATGCAGCAGCTCTTTCTCCCTGCTGACAACCTATAGAGCCAGGGTTTGGCCCTGATGGAAGAGGTCAGCCTGTACTGTATGTCTTGCAGTGATATGCCTTAGTAAATTGGATTTACCAGCTTGCACTCGTCTTAGAAAAAATAGTGATTATATCTATTAAAAAGCAGACTCAGAAAGCTTCCTCTTGCCTTCCTGAGGAAAAACAAAGCCTTGGCAGCTAAAAATAAATAAAAACAAATTAAAAAATAAAAACAAAAACCTGAGGAAATGGGAAATGGCGATAGCACAAAAAGCAGATGAGATAAATTCAGGTTTTTGAAGATCAAGAAAGGAATAGACCTGTCAGGTGTGCAGGCTACCTCAAAAAGCAGTCCCTGGGAGATGGAGACTATGAGTCTAAACAGAGGAACTCAATGTGCATCCCAGGTCTATTTAAGCAAACATTAAGGTGGCAAAGTCCCAAATGAGAATTTCTAGCTAATAAAGCAGAGCCCCACATCAGCTTCAGGTCAAACATAAACAAGAATTTTTTCTAAATAGTAGCAAAAATGCACTGGAATAAAATAAAATGCAAACTATGTCCAAGTTCGGTTTTACCTATGTAGAAAAAAACCATGAGTCATTTTTCTTCTGCTCTCAGAAGTTTTGCAGTATTTTGATTTGCTTGCTGTGGAAGGAAAAAAGTATTTCAATTTAAAAGTTATTGACTTTCTCACATTTAATACGAAAAAGTCTGCTTGCACTGAAATTTATGGCTAATGAGATCTTTGCAATCTTTGCAAAAGGTATCTTCAGTTTTAGAGTTACATTGCTTCTAATAATTCCTTAAGTTGTTACTTCACTTTATGTACAATTCAAACAGCTGAATTATTGGTATGAAGGACAAACCACTAAATTGTCCTTAAGCTTCAGTGTTTATATTAGTTATTGATAAATTTGTGTACAATGAATAGTTGGTTTTGATGTTTTGTTTTGTTTTTAACTGAGATGTTTTGGTTTGCATATCGTCAGTTCCTGTTCTGCAGGACACAATAAGCACCACCCATTGATACTCCTGTCTTGAAAAACATTACCAGTAAGGCCACTGCTATATATATCATCTGCAGAGTAGATACCCAGGACCTGGCTGTTGCAGTGCACTTCCACCTCACGCAACTTCCACTGGAGGGCAAAGACCGGAGCCGGCTCACCTCCTGGGTGGTAGCTACTCACACAGCCCATGTTCATCCCCTGCCTCTCAAGCTCAAATTTAGTAGTTTTATAGAGAGAAGCTAAGTGCTGAAGAAATTGTGAACAAGAATATTTAACATTAAGAATTAGGAATATCTAGCATATAATGTTATGAATACAAAATTATCTTTTCTGTGATTCAGTCCCTAGAAAATGAGACAGCTAACTGCTGCTGTCCAGCTAAGGGCAGGATAACTTTCTTTTTATTTCCCCCTCACACACACACACTCTATAAAACCTCATTCTAATCCCTATTATTTTTCTAAAAGTCTTTTTACCTCAGCTGAAACTCTACAACCACGTGCGTGACTTTTCAGACAACCAAACGCATGGAGTGTATTTTAATTCATGTGGTATGTTCAAAGTTTGGTAGGTTTTGTTTTTTTGGGGTTTTTTGTGTGTGGTTTTTGTTTGTTTGTTTTTGTTTTGTTTCTGTTTTATTTGTTTGTTTTTTAATTTGCCTCCACACTGTTTACATTGTTTTCTGTTGGTGTAGGTCTCCACTAACTGATTAGCAAGAAGTACAGGATGATGAAACAGTCAGTCATGACAGCCAGTTCACATAGCAATAACAATACACCTTGTACTGTGAGCCGCATCAATAAGGGAAAATGAAGTTTGCTGACAGCAGCAGTACTGTTTCCTTAGACCAGTTGAAGACCTGGGTCACCTGCTCCTTTGTAAGGGTTCCAGGTTCAATGTTCAGGCATGGAACACAGTAGATAAGAGAGATACACACCACAGCCAAAGACAGAAGGAAGGAAAAGAGCACCCATGCATAGGCTCTGCAGTAGCAGGTAGAGTGTTGCACATTTTGGTTGAATAGCAGTAACCCCCTGCAAGTGTAGAACATATCTATGCATACACATAGCAATACATACTTTAAGCTCCTCTACAGCTACAAAAAATGAATAAACAGCACCAGTGGAAAGCTATAAGATTGTCACCTAGATAAGTTGCATAGATCTAGTATTTCAGATCTCTGAAAATAGACTTCGGCTGTTTGTTTCAACCATAAATCAGGATCTCCATTAATCTGGTTTTAGAGTGGCTTTCCTGTGCAGGTTTGAGAGTCTCAAAGGAATATACTGTTCGTTGATTTATATACTAGTCTTGCTGAAGAGTTGATATAACATTGCTTTTTGCAAACAGTGAATTGCTGCTAGCTGGTTTCTCTGAATACGCAAAGCCTGTACTGTATATAAAGGTGGGACAGTTTGACAGTTTGCAGCTAAGTAAATCACACTGATCTCAGTGTTTGCCTAGAGATTTACAGCATGCACTATAATTTAGGCCCCAATGCCGTCCCACATGACACAGCCAATTGGAAAACGTTTTGTCACCATATATTGGAACTTCTTTAATTTATCCATTATTTCAAAGTCACTCCACCGAAAAAAACCTTACTTTGAAAAGCATTACCAATGGCATCTAGAAATGTTTTCAAACTTAATTTGACAACAGCCTCAACCAGTACAATTTAGCTCTTCAAGCAACCCCTGGGCTTCAAGAAGTTTTCTTTTGATTTCCAGCAACGCTTACTTATTTTAGTATGAGTCACTGCATACAGTCACAACTAAAATAGCCACAGCAGTGTGCATAAGCTCCGGAAGATTTCTGAAACCCAAAAGATTCCGGCTAACCATAGGTGTTTTGACTCTAGTAAATAAAACAAACAAGCAAACAAACAAAAATAAACAAACAAATAAAAAAACCCCAAACATCATGTGCCAGAGAATATCAGAGTTCAGTCAATATTCTCTATACCAGCTGCTCCTGTGCATTTGGTAAGAGTACCATCATATATATTGCTAGGCATATGATAAAACACAACCCTGCAATCAGCTACAACTCCTTAGCAGGTATTTCAGGGCAATACATCTTCTCAAGGTCAGTTAGCCAATCCTTTTGCCACATTCAGTATTCACAAATCTAGATTTTTTGCCTACAGAGGTGACCCAGCTGTCACCATAATGCAGATATCTAGACAGCAGATTTTTTTTTTTTTTGCTGATATTTAATTTGGCAAACTATAACTTGACACATTCTTTATAGTGATTTTTCCTGCTCCTGGCAAAAAGTGTGCACCTCATTGGCCAGCTGAATAATGAGCAAAGATTACCTCCTTTGTAGAAAATTATGCCGCCAGTGTCACAATACGAAGACAGAATAATTTATAACTACTTCTCTCTCTTCTTCTTTCATTTTTGCCTGGACACTAGGTCTTTTATATCAAATTTCAAGCCATTTTTCATTTTAGGAGTTAATCTGTTTGGTTACTGAAGTGGAATGACGGAACACACCTGTGATCAAAGGAGAAGGTAGATGGAAAAAACATCTCCCGAGTTCATGTACATACTACATCCATTACCCTGACATTGTAACACAGTGCTTCATATAGATTTGGTCAATTATTAGACATTTTACAGTCATTTTCAGAACAAAGGAACCGTTGAGCAAGTCTGGCACACACTTCATTCTTTATTAATTTAAACTGTCCCAAGGAATAACTTGGGAGAGGTCAAATATCTCTTAATAAAAAAGAAAAAAATTCCTCCTGTATAAAGGAGTATATTCACAAAGGCAAAAGCCAGAAATTAACATTCTTCAAGATGAAGAAAGACCACCACCTGCTACCAAAACCATCTGAGTTATCAGAACCCTCTTTAGAGTAAAGAAATCCCAGATTAAAGGCCTTGTTTGAACTTATTGAAGGTTTTCAAAACCCAGATTAGGCTAATTCAGGGGCTTCCCCCAGGAGCAGTTTTAAGTGTCTGTTTTGTTTCAGTGGGGAACAAAGGAAAGCAAACTTTGAGTGCTGCAGTTTTTCCACAAAGATGTAACTTTTCTCACCCAGTCATTTTTAATTAACTTCACTTGCATCATGAGAGCATTGACACACGACAGGATTATAAGGCTTACAAAACAAAGCTAAGGGCCACAGTCCCAGCCCTGGGACTGTCTCAGCACTGCAAGCAGGGACAAGACTGATGGCATCACACTTGAGGGAATGTTTCCCTAAAGACCCATGGATTTTTAAATCGATCTTAGGATTTTTTTTTTCCGTTCTTTTCTTTTTTTTTTTTTTAAACTCAGTCATCTATCTTGCTGAGGGAGCATGCTCAAACTAGGAAAGAGGGGGAAAAATTGTGCAGAAGGAGGAATCACCTCTGAGCAGACTGCAAGGAACCTGGTTATCAGTTCATCTCTGGTACATGTTGCTGCCTCTGTCTAATACCCAGGTCACATTCCCCTTAACATTTTACTCAATCAGGAGGAAATAATAGAGCTGGCTTTTTTTCTTCATCATTTACTTCTTTCTCTTATTTGAAATAGTAAATTTTTTGTGATATCATCTTCCTTTGCTATAGAGGCAACTCCAGTGGAGCAGAGGGTTATGTGAATTAAGCATATGGCAGAAGCTCAGTAAACTCCTTCAAGGGAGACAAGTGGCTGCTTATGTGGCCCACTAAAACAACAATTAAAAAAAAAATCACAGGAAGGAAAATGAGGAAAAGCCTCCTTTTCCTCCCTTCCATCCACCCACATCAAATGATTCCCCATGGCTGGGTGAAAGAAAAATCATGTAGAAAATACAGATTTTAGAAAACTGCCTCTAGATAAAACGTATTTGAATTTCAACATCACTTTTGCATCAGTTTTTATGAAGCACATTCAAAACACAAAGTATATATTCAGAAGAAGCAGAAAAGTGGAAATGTGTTATTTTTGTAAAGGTTGATTTGCCTGGGAAGTATAACCTTGCATTGTTGCAAGACACATATTCATTGCTTCATAGATAAAAGAAACATTTTCTCAACTCTTGCGATAAGCTTTTTCCCCACTGATATGTGGGCCCCTATCTCTCTTCCCCTGAAGGATGAACAATAAAACACATTCATCTTTTTCTCTATAGGATTATAAAAAACAGGTGTTCGTAATTCCAGAGGCATTCATTGCAAAATCCTTATACCACTTCTATGAGCAGAAAACATGATCTTCCAGATGCCATCCTATTCCAGTGGCTTGAAAACCGGGGTACTAGCACAAAAATTAACAACATGCAAGCCAAATAAAGTAGCACTCACAACAGAAAACAAATATATTCACTCAAACGCAATCTTGTCTCATTCTAGGCTCCCACTTTACAGCTAGAGAGAAGGTAGGCTGGTTGCACTACCCTCCAGTATGCCATAGGAATGTTTACTCCACAACAGCCTGAAGGGCAACAACATAGAGGTACCAGACAGCATCCAAAATTCTCAGTTCCCCTCTCTCACTGATCTGGTGCACAATGGTGTCCAGCTGCCATACAGCTCATCCCATATCTCCAGATCCAGGATTGGATTCTGCTCCAAGCAAATCCATGGGATTTCATGGCTCTACAGAGAAGTGTGAACGTGGAAAACATGAAGTTTTGTCTGCTTTTTTTTTTTTTTTTTGTGAGCTAGAAAAGATTATCTGGATATCCTCTTTACTGATAGGGTAAATGCATTTTGGATACAATTTTTTGCAATTGCAGAGATGTCTGTGAACTGATAGCAGTTTATGTTAAGTGACAAATTTGCATAACTTGATGGCACATTAATCAAATCTCTGCAAAAAAATAGAGAAACAAATGAAAATAGAGCTTCTCATGTGGAAACATTTTTGTTAACTGATTTCTATTTTCATGCACTCTTCTTCTATCTAGCTTTAGCTAAGGTCTGAAAAAAATAGTGTAACCGGTTACTCCTTCAATACCTGCACCTTGTTCAAAGTTAGGAAGCTTAGTCAAAATACTTGAGCAATTCTGAACAGGAAGAAAGAACTGCTAAACACTCATCCCAAATTTTGCTGTGAAAAAATAACAGTTTGTCAAACTCGAATTTATCAGTAAGAGGTAAGCACTCATTTCAACAATAGTGGGCGTTTGCATGTGAAGAAATAGAAAGCAAAAGACGGGAGAACAGACTTAAACTAATAGTTCAGCAGACAACATACCCTCTTACTCCTAAGTGCCGTGAATCTATAAACTAAAGACCGTATAATTACAAAATGGAGCAGAATGAAGATGATAAAGAAGACCTACGCCAGAAGGTGTGATAGGGCTCCTCGCAGCAGGCCAGTGCTCAACTTTGCTGAAGTTTTCCACCCAACTTCAATTCAGATTGAATTGAACCAGAACCCAGAGAAGGACCATTATCTCCAAGACACTTTAACTTTTGCTAAATGCTTGGTTTGGTTTTTACAAACAGGCATTTTCCAGAAACATGTTTTCCCAAGGAAAATTCACAACAAACTGTTCTTAGAAGCAAGCCAATTTCCAGCTCAGAGATCTAGATTAAATAATTTTAAGACATTTCCAAGAAACATCTGTTTCTTCCACATGAATTTCCAAGTCATTCCTCAGCTACTATTTTTTAACCTTCTGCTGTTGCCTTGTCTGTTCTCTTCCCTTTTTTTTAAAGAAGCTGGAAAAATCACTGTCTCTTCAGCCACAAAGGAGTGCAAAGACTACTTAACAGCACAAAGGATGACTTTCTGATAGCAAAACAAAGGTTACAAATACTATAAAATACCTTGAGCTTGCTGATGGAGGGGTCATAAATGGAAGGACATGCAACTCACCTTGTGGCTTGTTTTAAGGACAGAAAGAAGAAACATTCAAAATTCTGACGCTGGTACTATTCATAAGCATTAAAACCCTACAGCACTACCTGTAGAGAGACTTGAGCTTGTTCTGCTTGTACTCCCAAGCCGACAAGAAACTCACAGCTGTGGTTAGCAGGGCACCAAGCCCAAGCTAATAAAGTTCAGCTGGGAAGCAGCACATATTGGTTTAGGCCTGGTGCCATGCTAGTTTGCTATATGGCTCCCAGTCAGCTCCAAGTAAAGACAGAGCAAGCTCACATCTCCTTGTGAAAGATCACGTAACCATTAGTTTAGATAAATACAAAAACATAACATAGGAGCTCTAAGTCTTCAGGTTTGCAGGCATACAGTAGTTAGAGATGTTTGTGCCCTTGCAAGTAACGTGCAAAGCTCTGCCCCATCAGTGGGTTACACTCATTCACCCATTGGACCCAACAGGTTCTTCACCCCATGGAAATACACCCTGGCAGAAAACTACAAATGCTGTAGCCAGATAAAGATGTGGGGTTAAGAAAAACCCCAAAGATTTCAAATGTATATTGCACATAAGTGAACTACTCTTTCGGGTTGTTGAGTAAAATCCATAGAAAAAAGAGAAATAAGGATGATAAAGCTGCTAGTGCTATCTCATGAGGTGCTTGTATGGTATATTGAGATGTATTCATGCTCTGAAATGTTACATATAATGTGGTGTTATGATATGCTCATGACATGTTTACAGCTGACATTTAATACAGTGCTTTAGGGGAGAGACCGCTGCAGTGGAGAAGAGGAAGAAGAACTGAGAAAACAACTGTCAACAGTCACCCTTCAAAGGTTAGTTCCACTGGTCTGAAGTACTCAACCTTAGTTTGAAAGAATGATTAATATCCTGACATCTTCTTCATAGTATTAAGAACTGTCTCCAGAGCTGTCATGATGTTACACCACAATTTAAACTGCTTCTGCTCTTCTAAAATCTTGTTAAGTTTCACAAACTTTCTAAGATAGAATCTTGCAAAGCACAAGACAGAATAGTTGGTATTGATATCTACATTCTTATTACTGTCTGCTGTGGATAACTTTATTCTTTGACAATCTGGCTTATAGCCTCTAGGAAACACTAGATCTTTCATCCTTTTGTTCAAACACAAAATTAACAGCAAGGGATTAAAATGTCCCTAAATTATCACAAGCACTCACATTTCGCTGCTGAGGAAAGAGGTTGCTTCATTCTTTACTGTCAGATCTATACAGTGGCATCTCTAACACCTCTCATCCATGGAAGAATAGCAAAGTAGAACTGCCAAGACTCACTGAATCTCTGAGGTGGTTGTTCAAGTAAGCAGGTGTGCTGGACTCTAAATTGACACACGTTAAGCTGTCTACTGACATCTGGCATATGGCAGTCTGAGAGTCATGAAGCTACCTTCATTACACAAGGTGTAGGCAAAACCATCTTTTTTCTCAATGATTTTACCTTAGATAACTACAACATTCAAATTTTCAGACTAATTCCAACTATAGTAGCAAGGCATGGAAAGTACCTACAGACAAGAGTGTTGGCCATGTTACTACACCACCAAACTGGGATACAGGAATAGGGCTCAGCCTCTGTTCTGCCACAGACACCTGTACAAAGCCAAATTTGCTGAGCTTCTCTCAGTAAAGCACAGAATGTAACAACACAAGTGTTCCCCATACCTGGAAGTGTTAGGAGAAAAAGAAATGTGGGCACACACAAAGTGTTAAATATTTATTTAACGATATATTGTCATGGCATGTGAATACAGCACAAGATTTAGAAACAACCTCAGAACAAATTCCTAAAGCCATTAGCTGGCAAATTCTTCACACCTGCCAAGTCCAGACCCCAAAACTAATTCATAACCATCTAGTAACTTTCTTCTCCCCCTGAGAACTTCCTGTAATTTTAGTATTGACTTCACTACATGTGCAAGTATGATTGAGGTCAATTCATCTGTTTCTCACAAAAAACCTTGGTAGAGTCTCAGATCTCTTATATGGCATCAATCAAATGTCAAGAATGGGATTTCTGTGGCATTTACACAGTCCCATATACTGAGAGATATTCATGGGATTTGAAAAGCAAAGGCTTTGTTGATATTTTTCTAAGTTCACTGAGGTAAATGTGTGCTTGCTCCACCCAAATCTGGAGTGACAGCAATGTGCTGGACTTTGTTTGCATGCATTCTTTCCGTTCCACCTACCTGTCCAATTAAAACAGGCCTTAGAGCCAATCTCATAGACACTTGTTTTCACCAGGTAGAGTTATACTGTTCAAGATTTCTGTCACAGTCAAGTGAAATCAGAAATTTATTTAATCTCTATTTTTCATATTCAAAAGAATGGTGAAGGAAAGTGAATTGAAAAACGTCAAAAGCTCTGGATCAGGATCTAACTTGAAAATTAAGGTCAGTCCTTTAAAGGTTAAAAAAACTCGTTTAGCTCTGTATATCTTCTTTAAGGTCTGACTGTACTGGTCTTCTTCATGAGGAAATGGGAAAAAAAAAGTCTGTAGAAGTTTCAGTTTACACCATTTCACTTTGGAAAAGTTCATACCTTGTTTTCTTCTACTTTTCTCCTTTGCAAATTGTGAACTTGAAAATTTTGGTATAGCGAATGGGTAAACCAACATGTTTTGTTCTACATGGAGTCACATTTGCCCTGAATCAAAGTCTTCTTTTATTGTAGAGTGGATGTTTTTATTAAAACAATAATATCAGCAAATGTACAAATTAGTAGTGAGACCAATTTTCAATTTTGGGTTTTTTTTCTAGAAGAAAAAGCACAAAAGTGTGGAGAATTTTTCTCCTTTGCAAACTTATCTCTGGCCTTTAATATCAGTTTACTTTCTTCTACTAATTATGATACAGACAAGAGACTTTTCACAGTCCTCTTTCTGTGCTGATATTTACAAGCAGCTAGAGGACTGATTTTATATACTGCAGATCCGAAAATTACCCTTGGACTTAACACAGTCATTGAAATGCCAAGTTTTTGTAAAGGCCTTGCAAATGTCTTAGATTTGTAGTTCATTAAAAGTTTCATTCTTTGAAAGACTCTGAACAGTCTTGCCAGGGATGTGGTGGTAAAATGGTTTTAGCACTTCTGTGAGAGCTGTAGCACAGATGATTAGAGATTATAATATACAGAATAAGACCTTGGAGAGAACATTAGATTTTAACAGCACTTGAAAGCTTAACTAGAAGCTGGTCAAAGAAAATCATACACAAAATCCTCTCTCTTTTTCTTTCCCTACTACAGACAGTTCAATCTTCTCTCTCAAGCACACACACACAAAAAACAAAACAAATAAACAAAATCCCTTAGATCCAGAGTGGTTGTTATGTTGCCTCAAAGAAGACGAAGTCAGCCTGGTTAACTTTACTGACATGGCAGAATAATGACTTGAGGCTACAGAACTAGAAACCTCATGAGATTCTGCAATGCTATATCCCAGTCTTTCAAATCACAAAATGCTTCAGAATGGGTGTTCATTATTTCCTAGAGAAATGCAATACTTCATGCAGCATCATTTTTTTAATCATAAAGTGATCTTTTTTTAAGCAAGATTTTGTATATTTTTTCAGCTGACCGATGGGTGAGTCTGAAACTACAGCTGTTGGATTTCCAGCCTTTCTGAAGAAAACACTTCGTATTGGTGGTCATACTGGTGGGCCTAAAAAGTCATCCTCCCAAAGGTGATTGGGGTCATGCCCTGGTGTGCAGTGAAGACATAATCTCAAATGTCTTTTCAAGAAGCCGTACATAAGTTACATACTTATGGGGAGAATGGCAGAAAATTGCTGCTAGATCAGAAACAGGCTAGAAAACAAAGGATGGGATCAAGTAATGAATTCTCTATGCAGCAGTCATCAGCCAGAGCCTTGAAAGGGTGCACTGTTTAATAAATATGTTGTAATATCTGTAAAAAGGTGGGGAACGAACCAGATGTCACTGACAGGCAATTCAGTTATTTAGGGATTGGTCCAGACCAGAGCAGACTATGAGGTCAAGAAGACCAGAAGCACAATGGTAAAAACAAATATAAAAAAAGAAAAAGCATCCTTTTGAAATGCAAAAAAAAAAAAAATAACTATAACCTGGTCTTATACCTGATAGAGTCCTGACAACCATTTCAGTTCAAGGACAGAGAGAGTGAGACATGGCAGGGGGCTTGGAGAAAGCATCTCTCTTCAATGGCAGCCAAGAGCAAAGGAAATGTTTGGTTTCATAAGGAAGGGGAGGAACAACCACCTCAGCAAGGGCATTGCAGGGTAGGGGTAGGATTAGACAAGAGGCAGAACTTCTCCTGTTAAGCAAGTTCTTAAAGCCTGGAATCACTAATATTAGAAAGGTGGCAGGTAGTCTGGGATTTGATAAAAGTATATAAAATATGGCATATTCTGAGAAGATGGGATGGGCCTTTCTTCATTCCGTCCTTGGCTCTGCAGTCAGTGCAATATAAGACAACTAAATATCCACAGCAGCTAAAAACAACCATTCTCTGTAAAGCACAGGATTAAAATTAGGCACACACTGTCCCAAAAGCTGGAGAGGCTGAGACATAATCAGGATTCAAATACAGGGATATGGATATGGAAGATACACAAATTTATCATCATTAACAGCAATACTTTTGGAAGACATGGTATACCCTACACTTCACAAACCAATTGTGAGATACTGCAATTAAAACTATGTGCAGTCAAGATCAGACTAGCTGCCTGCTGTAAAGTTCATGAACTTCTTTCAGGATCCAGCTGGTGAATCTGTAAATGCAAAGCCTGCAAAGGCTAAGTGTGCTGATGCTATTTTCTCACTGCAGCAGGAGATATAAGAAGATCCCATGAAACAAAATCAATTTGAAAAGAAAGTAATTCAGACTCCCACAGTCCTGCTTGAGCTATGCTTTTCTGATCTTTTAGTCAGCCTCCCTTTTTAATTTTCCCCAGTGCCCTGAGATGCATGATTTAATATTTCAAATTCATCGCCTTTGTGATCTAGATTTACTGAGCACTTTGAAGTCAGACATAGTGACACCTTTTCAAAATTACTTAGACAAAAACAATCGCCTGCATTTTTTGCTATGCATGTGAAAATTTATAAGAACAAATCATTCTGTGTGCTTTAAAAAGTGGCCTAGAAATACATATGGCAAAAAGCATTTTCATGTGTCTCTGAAATAAACTTAGAGAGAAAATAACTTCTTTTAAGAAATAGTCTGTAGCCAATTTTGCAAAGGCTACTTTGTGTGCCCAAATTCTTTAGAAACTATTTTTCCAAGCAACAGTTGAAGATAATTATCCAAGCACATGCTTACAAAGGAAGGGAAGATCTGCAAGAGAGATAATATCTTTCAAGTCCATATAACTGGAGAAAGCAGACAAGCTTTCACGCATACAAGCCTTCCTCCAGGTCATTTTTTTCTTGACTTCCTAAGTTGGTACAATAAAATAAACCATTTACATCCCAAAACTATTGTAGTTACAACAATGATGCCAATATTCACAAAGCTGAAGACTGCAAAGGCACACTCTATATGAATGTAAGATATCAACTGAAAACTGTTTTAGTGTAGTGGCAAACAAAAAACCTCAAAGATTCACCAGCCAATATTTCTATAAAAGTGTGTGTTGAAATTCTGCCTTAAAGATCCTCCTGGTGAGAATGAAAACCGGACTATTGGGTTTTTTTTGTTATTTTATTTCATTTTTTGACTCTTGATGTTAATAGGAATGTCATGTTCAAAGAACTTCAATGCCAGGGAAAGAAAAAAAAAAAAAGACAGACACAGGAGTGACTGGATGCTGTAGATTCCTCACAGTTATAAATGAAATACCGGAAAACACATCTGGGAGCCACATTGCTGAAGACTGAACAAAATGAACCTAATGATCTGAGGGCTGAAGCAGCACTGGGACTGAAGGCAGATAGAACCCTGCATAAGCAGTAGACCAGAAATGTAAAGCATCGCATCTACCTCCAGCCTCTGCAGAGATTCCAGCTTTGCCAAAACTGTTTTCAACATAAATGCATCAGATCTTGTTTGCTTCTTCCAGACGTACAATGAAGGGAGACGGGAAAATGCTGGAGAAAATTGCAGCTTTGCTTCTCAATATTCTTGTGTACCTTTCCTGACTTAACACTGAAATAGTAGGACTACTCCAGTATGAATTCCCACCTTGCTCTTCCCATCGGAGGAAATAACTACAGGTAATAGGAGCTGCTCAGTAGCAACCTTTAAACTCTTAGAAAAGTATGTTATAACGGAGACTGCACAATTTCCTACATTTGGGAGTTCACAAATCCTTTGTCTAGGTACCTTTGGAGAACAAAATTTAGCTGACTGCTTCAAAGGGTCAGCCAAGATTTTTCTTCTTCCAGTGGCCTTGTAGATTACAGCAAGGCTTTTGCTGACTGTGGTGCTTACCTACGCATGTGTAACTGATATCAATGACAAAATAAATCAATTCTCATTTGTTCTTGGAAAGTGTCTTACCTAAGTAAGTGTTTTCCACTACACTGGATACATATTCATACTTTTAAAGGCCAACTGTTGCTTTCACCGATGTTCTTTCTCAAATTTCCACGTTACAATTTTCACACATGAACAAAGCCACAAGGGGAAGAAACTGAAATTGGTCTCACATGGCTTAAGCTTGACCGCACCCTTCACAGTCTTTGGTTAGGCTCACCCAGCCACGCTTCCTTGCAGCACTTCCAAGGTCACACAAAGAACTGCAGCCCTACCAGCTGCTCTACCTCATCAGACCTCCCAGGCCATCAGAGTGGCTGCCCACAGTGCCACAGAACGGACACTTAGGTGTTCAGGGAAGCAGCTCTTGCTGGTAGTGCTGCCGTTTCAAAAGGGCAGCCACCGCTCACATTCACATCTGCAAGAAGAGGAGCCATCCTGGTGCTCTAGGTCTCATTGGGACAAGGTGGTTGCTCTTCCCATGGTCGCACCATGCCAAATCTTCCTTAGACTTTCCAAGGAAGTCTCCAGGCATGAGACCAGAGCTTGTTTGTACTGCTGTGAGCAGACTTCATCTTGAAATGGACTGTCCACCTCAGTAAATGCAGTAACATTCATTGTCAACTGATTTTAACAAGAAGCTACCACCTACTGCAAGCTTTAAGTAGAGGTGCCCAACACGAAGCAAAGCCACAGTTAAACTGTGGATGAAGCCCAGGCATACCTACAATTACTGAATTAATGCATGGAAAGCTCATTTGGCAATGACTGCTGAGGGGAAGCACAAAACAACTGAGCAGAGAGGTACTGCAGATGCTGAACGCTACGAGGTACCAAGACAATTTTGGCAGTGGTTATTCTACCTACAGAGTTTGTTGTCAGTTTTGTTGGGTTTTGGTTATTCTACCTACAGAGTATGTTGTCAGTTTTGTTGGGTTTTTTTCCTTTTTGAAGAAGTTCCTCACGGAAGCCACAGCTCAATAGAGCATGGCCTCTCATTTTGTTATGCAGCCTTCCAGAACAATGAGGCTCTGCAAGCTACAATACTGAAAATAATAAATAGCTTTAATTAGAAAAGTATTGTGCATTTATTTTTTTATTTTAAATCCAAATTGCCACTCCCAGGATACTTCAGTCAGCTCTGCAGAAATGTAGACATATTAGAAGCCGTGAAAAACCAAAGAAAATGTTAAGTAGATGAAAAGGGGGTTCAGCTGGCTTAAAAAAAAATATAATAATAAAAGCAGTAACTGCTGTGTGTGCAGCTTAACTGAACAATGACTAAGGGGACATGTTAACAAGCTACAAGCATCTGTTAGAAATAAACAGCTAGCAGAAGAATAACAAGTTAGGATAGATAGTAGAAGAGCAACAGCTAGAAATAACGACAACACTAAGAAGAGCAAAATTTAGACCAAACATCAATTTTTTTTTTTAACATGTCTGGTCCTAAGAAGCGGAATATTCCCAGGGACCTGAGTAGAAATACTTTTGCTTAGTATGTCCTGTTTTATCCTGCAGTTTAAAGTCAATCAGTATGGAGGACACAATCTTGCACTGTTTATATCGGAAACCAGAGAGGGTTTCTCTCCATAAGCATCATCTTCCAGATAAAGTGCCTACTGGTTGCAGAGAATATCATTCACTACAGAAATCACTTCTAAAAGTTACTTATTGGTTATATAAGATAAAAACAAAAGCAAGCAAGTGGAAAAAACAAACAAACAAATCCAAAGTGGCCTGTTCATCAAACTGTTAAAGATGAAGTAATTTTGTATTGTCCTCTTTCTCAGGGAAGAGTATTTTTAATAAATAAATACATAAGCAGCCTATTGTATCCCAAATCCCATTATATTTTAACAGCAGCATTAACCTATCTGAAAATTTTCCAGTGTTTCAGGACTCTTCATCTAGGATCTTTTCTGCAATTGGTTAAGTAAAAACCAGGTGTGTATTCTCTAAGGTCATCTCAGTGGATGTATATTCAGGAATGACAATCTCTGGATGGTATTCAAACATTCCTCTGGATCTGTGTCATCTTGGCAAACAGCTACAGATGCACATAATGACCTGTATCTCTTCATCTGCTCTGTGTTTTGCTCAGCCCTGTAACTGCTGCCAGTATTTGGATTTCATCACACAGAGGTGCCAAGTCTCTGCAGATTTGAAAAAAGAGGAAAACCGTGTGACTCATCCTGAAGAAGACCAGATGTAATGTTCCCATTACCTGTTTCTGTGAACACATTACCATTTCAAAACTGTCTCAATTTTCAGGGGTTACACTGACAGCTTCATAGCTTTTTTTTTTTCATTTGGAAGAATTGCTCCCCCAAAAGTTTGCATTTTTTTTCTTATGGTGGATGCACAGGGAAGCAGCTTCAGCAGCTTTCAGCTCAAGCCCAGTTTTTAGGTTTACTCTTCAACAACTGCTGTTCCAAAAGGAACTTTCATGGCTTTGTGAAGTTTAACCAAAATGCTAAAAAATAAATCCCATTGCTAAACATGAAAGCAGCTCCCCACAGCACACAGAGACACAGAGAAGTAAACCAAGCCTCCCTCCAAAGGTTTTATGTCCAGCTTAGATTTAGGACAGGCAAGAGGGTTAACTGTTCAAGTTGACTAGTACAGCTGTTTATGTGTCTCTTTGTCTTTACAAAAATCCTTTCTTCTTTCTCTGTACCACTACAGAAGCTTCCCATACTCCCTCTGATGTGCACAATTTGGTATAATTTGCTGATGACAGTACTTAGGAACATTTAAGCAATCCCTTCCATGCCACCATCTTGCCTATAATCTTACATTTTCCCTTTTCCTTGGCTTGCAAATAGAAAACATAGGATACCATCCTTCAATATTCACAGGCAAACCATCTGCTGCCCAAAAAGCAGCAGTTGAATGCTCCAGTCATTTAAGAACTGCTGATAGTTTATACACAACTTCCCTCAAAATAAATACCCACAAGGACAAAAAAAAAAAAAAAATTAAATGTGTCTATGCGGTTATATATACACATTTGATACATGATCTAATGCACCATAAAGGTGACTTCAGTAACCTATTCAAGGAAAAAAAAATGAAAATGAAAGGCTGAAATAAGTAGTGCAGAAACCCTTTAATCTGTAAAAAATGAAGCTGACAATACATTCAAAGCCTTCCACCAGTTCCACAGAGTTACTGTCTGATCTGTTCCACAGACTGAAATCACAGGGTCAAGGTATGTGAGCTGGTAAGCATTAAATATTATTTTGCCTGGAATACTGTTTCTTTTGGTACCATTACATATTTGCAATAAAGCAAAGATATCAATTTTCTATGAGTTTGTGGGTACGCTTGAAAGTGACCTCGTCTGGCACAAAGCAAATCTCCACTTTGTTTATATTCATGTTTAACCACTGCTGAGTTTGGGACCACCAGCTTTTCCCTAGGCTGAGATCATAGAAATATTGCAGCTCACATCAAAGCTGACCAGAGGCCTGAGACAATCAACACAATGACCTCATGTAAGAGAGGGTCTGAGTTCAACAAGCTTCATCTGATGCCTTTACTTAGAGAGCCAGCCCATCTGAGCTGGATTTCAGCATCCCACCTCACTCCTGCTTATCACAGCAGAAAAAAAGAAAAAAGAAGAAGAAAGAAATTATTTTCATATATTATGTCTACTAAGGAAAACAGGCAGGAGAAGTGAAGTCATACAGTTTATGCCCCGCAGTTTCCCAAGATGACATCAAAATTTTTCTAAGCTTAAACCACATGTATCACCTGGAGAAAAAGAATGTTCAGAGAATGAATAAACCAGAGATAAGAAAAAACACATGCATTTTCCTTAGCCATCTTATTTTATGGCTAGTTATGTGATTAGCATTGAACAGTGCTGCCAGTTTCATTTGGGGCCTGAAAGAAAGATATCGGATAGTGTCTAAGAAGGGTGCAAGCTCCTTCGAGCTTACATTAGCAGCAGCAGTTGGGTCAGGGGAGCTGGTAGGAGGACACAGAAAGCAGCAATTGCCAGGTAAGCCCTAGTTGCTAGTGAACAAAAATTGTTTACATGTGAAGGCTGTCCCCAGAGTGACATTTGGACAACAGAAAAGCATTCTGTTGTGGCTCAGGACAAAGAGGGTTTCTGTTCTCCTGAAACCTCTGGTATTTTCTGGTTGAGGAATTTCAAATCCACCACAACAATATTTCAGCATTTCTTCCACTCTAATTGAAGGGGAGAGAAATATGAGAGAAGACAGCAGTACAGAAGCACACTCAAATTAAGTGTAATTTTAAAATAATGATGGAATCTTCTCAAAGTTTGGAATAAATTTTCATAAACATGCATTTATGTAAAAATTAGTGCTTCAGGATGTTCTGAAAAAATGTTTCAAGCAATCATCCATGTATTACCTCTAGGCAACGTAGTGGCACTGATTAATATGATGCTCCAAACTTCCCTCTATTAATATCTTCATTTTCTCTTTTTTTAAAACACATTTTCCAAATGTTGCTCATCCAAGAAAACATTTCCCATGACAGATAATTGATTTCAGATTCAAAAACAAACAGCGATCCCAATGGCAACCAACATATCCACTGAAAAATTAGCCATCATGACATTCCAGTGATCTTGGTTAGAAAGGCAGATACCTGCAGTATCATCCTCCTGCCCTGAAAGAAGGATGTGAAATTCTGAAAGAGGAAGATTTGCGATAACCTGTGCCAGAAATTCCTGGCATTTACTGTGCTCAAACTGCTTAAACTTAGCCAGGTTATCCACTCTGGGAAAGGAAGGGCTGAAGGCAAAAAGACATCCACAAGTATCTCCCGGGTGCCGCTTGTGTGCCCTGCAATAGAATTTGGTGGGTATATATTGTGATTTTTAAAAAAGAAGGGGAGGTGGGAAAATCAATCATATTAGCAAACCCACCATCCTCCTGAAGAGCATGTGAACAAAGCCTGCTATTACAAGAGATGTGTTTGGGCTGTAAGTTCAAGACCTCAAAAGCAAGGACAGGGCATGATCAAGGCTGCAGAGCTTGGGGGCCAGGAGGGACTTGTGCTGCAAGGTGGTCCAAAGAGTGATACTTCTGTCCTTTGGACTTGGCTGTGTTTGCTTGGAAGTGGGAAGACACAGTCAAAGAGTCCAGGGCTGCAGGCAAGTTATTTAAAGCAAACTTTGAAAACCCCCATTTCAAGGGTACCTAAGAACTTACAGACGCTGACTTATGCTCCTTGACATCATGGGTTATTAGACACTTCATCCAGCTAGGTGTTTTGGAAAATCTGAGCAGACATCTAAGAACCTTTGAAAATCACGTCTGCACGGGGACCGTATTACTTTTGTATTAATAATGTGGTGGCCAGTTTATTAAGAAAAATAAGTTTCAACTGCTTTCATTCAACCGGACAAAAATAATAAAATAAACGAAATGGGTAATTTAGATGAAAAAAATATTAATAAGATTTTCTTAGGTAGTCAGTATATTGAAGGTCATTTTACTGAACAAATTAAATGCCTCTTTGGCACTCTCTGTAAATTTTCAGTAAAGCTTCCATTTCCATCAAAAGCCAACTAACTGGAATGCACAGCTCTTTACACAGAGCAGTATAAAAGATACAAAGCAATCAAAAATAATATTTAAATCTATTATTTATATCTATATTTCTTATTCAGGTCAAAGTTCAGTGAAAAAAAACTACTCTGGGCCATTCTATGGATCAAACCAAGAAGTACCTCATAAAAGATTCCCAAGAAACTTAAATAATGGCATTTCCTAACTTTTCAGATTTTTTGTGAACCCTGTTAGCTATTTCCTAACCCTATTAGAATTTCTGTATGATGACAGAACAAGTGAAAAGAAAACATTATCTGAAGAAGCATTTCTATGTTAATGACTTTACAGAAACCCTGTCAGAAGAAATCTGGATTACTTTAAGCATTATAAACCTTCCTAGTCCAATCATAACTATCTATGATTGTAAAAAATCTTCGTATTTCTAAATTAAGGCCAAAAAATACATTTTCTTTTTCTTCTAGACAAGAAAAGAATCCAATCTCACTTTGGAGACTTGAAGCAGGGTGAGGGGGCGGCAGGAAGGTCCTTTTGTTTTTCTTCTGATATAGCCCACTAGACAGGTCTAAAACTAAAACTATTCTAGAGATTTGGAGTAATAGCATCTTTGGAACAGAGGAGGTGGTGTTTTCTCCACATAACACTTGCTAGAAACCAAGAGCATCCACAATTACCAGACTACACTGTCTTAAGCTCTGATAGCCACACTAATGTCTTTAACGGACTTTGGAGGAGTCACTAAGTGAACAGCTGATCTATCCAAGTCAAATTCTTTACTGTATCCTTTTCTTCTGTACCCCTCTAATAGTACAAATGGTCACCTATAGATGATTCAGCTAGAGGTTGAGAAGTTGAGCTCTAGAAACCTATCAGTCCTGTTTTTTCAGCTACAAGATGAAATGCTCCCATGACAGATGCTGCCTGGGGAAGTTCTGCGCTTATGTCTCCATGGACACGTGCAGGTCCCTAATTTCTACAACTACCATCAACTTCACTAGAGACTTCCAAATTTAGATCTCTTAAAGAAGAATGGTCCTTCAACAACACAATGAATTATTAATCTAATAGTGTGATAGTTTTACATAAATCTGATTTTACCTCACCAGATATCTAATCTATAAATGCAAACAGGCTGACAAGGTAGGCTCTTCTCTCCTCTGGCAGGGATTTGAGCTGACAGCCCTATCACAGAAGATTTCTCATCATTGTAACTCTTCTTGTTACTATGTAAAGAAGCCAGAACTGCTAATGAAAACTACTTTTTGGGTTTTGTGCCATTTTCAATTATAAGAAGATTTGTGAAGGGGTTTTGGAGATGTGCTGATTCCTTGCCTCCCTACTACCTCCCACATTCATCTTTCTATTTTGCCTTTCATCTCCTTTCTGATGCCCCACATCCCATCATGCCACACTGCACTGGTTAAATAAACCCCTAAATCTAGCTTTTGTCTAGCACTAATCCTTTTATTTCCTAAATCTTATTTAATCCGAAGGGCTTCCTTTCATCTCTTTAACTGTCAGTTGGGTCACTACTGTTTCCTATCAACAGCTCCTGCAAATCCTGTACAGAGTTAAAAAGCTTTCAAGTGTTTCTATGATTCTCATTAGATTCTGCTCTCCCGGACACCTGCTATAGACCATATCGGTGCTGTTCACACCCTCCTGCCTCACCCCTCCCCAAGACAGCTCCCACTGCACAGAAGCAATAATCATATTAGAAAGGGTTTCCCATCTTTTTCTGGAAAACTCCCTGCCTTAGTTCCAGCTGAGACATTAGCAAGGCTTGATTAAATAAGGGTTGTTTAATACAGTGGGAAAAAAAAAAAAGTTGAGGTCATCAGTGAGAGAGTAACGAGAGCAGCTTTCCCCAGTGCCACAACGAAGGGACTATCAGTTGGGTTTTTTCATGCATTAAATCACTGCCCATAGGAAAAGGTGTCTGCATTCTCCTCTTGATTCCTCACTGGCCAGTGGAGCAAATCTGGATGAATGGGGTGGGAGGAGAAGCAGCTTTCAAAAGCCTCTCCCTGCAAGGAGCACCCGTTTGCTAACACCCAGCAGGTGTCTGCAGCAAAGTCTTGCCTTCCAACAGTGAGATATTTCAGAGCAAGTTCTACTGCTGAGCAACATGCTGAGCAGAAGTTGCAGTGGGAGAACACCTCAGTTCCCACACTGCCAGCTTGCAGACCATGCACACCAGCTCTCTGCCTCCTGGATCTTGGTGGCCCAGGGCAGCTCCTCACACTCTGCCCTGTTCTGCAGCTCTCAGAGAGATGGTACAAGTGCTTTATGTGCCTTCCATTCATTGCATCCTCCCACAGCACAGGCAGCAGCAGTAAAAGCCAAAGTCCAGAGCTGGCAAGTGTATAAATACCATCCCCTCCAAAGGGAGGCAGAGCTGCTGTTGTTTATCATGCCACCCAGCCTTCCTCCATGCACCCTGCTCATTCTGCCCTGTCCTCACACCTCCCTGCAAAAGCTCTTGGTGACTTTAAGGAGGCCAGAGATGATGGATGTCTTTTGCATCCTACTGGACAAATAGCCCAAACATCAGATTTCATTTAGTGTTTCACAGATTTAGAATAAAATATATGGGCTTTATTTCCATTTTACCCCATCAGTCAGTGGTAAACATGAACATGAACACCCAAATGACACTAGGATTGGTACACTTACCAAGTGATGAGCACCCTGGTTTCTCACTGACTGGCACCATGTGCCAAGGAAAGGACCATTCAAAGTCACCATTCGGCAGCATCCTGTGTTTGTAGCTGTCAGGAAAAGAAGAGCGAGTGCAAGTAGCCCTCCATTAACAACCCACAATGACCATGTGAGGGGACAAGGAATGGTCAGTGTCACTGTGCAACTCCCCACTCTCCATGGCCACCAACAAACTCTGCATTTTACTGGCTCATAAGCTGTCTTCACGTATGCTCATGCTCTGAAAGCTAACCATTTATACCACTTGGACAACATCCATATCTTCAGATAAATTAGATTTTTGGATGAAGCTCAGAGAGAAACAGATACTGGTAGCAACACCACAGCCGAGTTCCTCTCTGCCCCTGCCCTACTCTGCAACCCTGCCAGCTGAGGATGCTACTACCAGGCTCCTTGCTCCAGTAAATCCCCAGTGTGCAGGATGGAACCCTCACTCTCAGCTGGGGTGAAGCATCCAGGTCAGTCACTCAAAACATGACACAAATAGTTTGCTTGAAACCTAATGTTAAATCATGCTCAAAATGTGAAAGCTCATTTCCATCTAACTTCTGCTTTTCCTGGTGTACTTCCAGTTTTGCCTCTGGATCCCACATCATCTTCCCCCCAGCTCCTAAACGCTACCTCCTAAAGCCTACTGGGAAAGTCAGGCATGGGATTTCACACTGAACACTACCACCCAGACCCACTGCATGTAACCAGTTAAACTGGCTAGATGGCTGCTGCAGTCCACAGCTGCTCCAGTTCACACTCCGAAGCAAGTTGTTATTTGCTTTCTTTTGCACAACACAAGCTTTATCTCTCTGTAGGCATGCAGTAGCATGTCTGCATCCTTTGCACTACCATACTCATGCTTAGGCAGGGTGGGCCAAGTAAGTTTAGTCAAGCTGCAGAGGCTTTTAGCTATGCTGAAATATTGTCTAAGGCGGCAATAGCACGATGAATGGGACTGGGGAACTAGCATGGGAACGCAGTAATTGTAAATTTATCCTCACTGATCTCATAAAGCTTATACAAATTCTTCTAATGCTTTTAATTAGATTTTGCTCAGTGTGAGTTCAATATTTTACCCATGTCACAATACTCTAATGAAGTTAACTAAAACTACAAAATTCAGAGGTGGATTTTTAAAAATTTTTTTAGAACCACAAATGTCTTGTACTGAAGGTAGAACAACCTGCCTCAGGAATCAGAATCCAACTTTTCCTCCAACCCAGGTACCAAGCACTCCTACTGGGAGGGCCATGCATCACCCTTGCAATCCTTTGCTTCAGTATGGATGCAACAGCAGGACCCAACCCAGCCAGCCATCCCGGAGGCAATTTTCCAGCATTGTTCTGGAAACTGCAGTGAGCCAGGGATGACAGGCCTGTCCTGCTTTGGTGGGAGAAAAGAGATGAGCTGCATAGATGTGAACTGTACTATGCCAGTTCCCCTCTGTGCCAGGCAGCTGGCCGGGTGACCAAGCCTTGCTATTTGATTTACTTAGTACTGATGAAAGCAGTAAAGCAGAGCAAGAAGTTTCAGATCTCACCAGTCTTTTATAACACCACTTCGTCATCCACCAAAGGGTATGTGGTTTCATCTACCAAATTAAACAATTTAGTAACAATAGGGGAATTCTCTTAGAAAAATTAAATAGAAGTTGTTGTTTAAGAACATGCACAAAGCTTAAGCATATCAGTAGGTTACTGAGACCTCAGTGTGAATTAGGCATCTGCCTGCTATATTTGAGAACCTTCCTGAGCAGAAAGTGATATGCACATGGACTTTGATGCTTTTCTGTGTGGGACAGAAATATCTGAAAGGAAATTATCATAAAATCAGGTGAGGGGAAAATATAAGAAAAATGATAAGTCCAACACCTGTCCAATTAAACAAGTCTGGAATATTAGAAACAAAACAAAACAAACAAACAAACAAATCACCAGACTAACAAAAACCCCCCACTAATATTTATAAAACAAACCACACAAATTTCAAGATAAAGCATGTTTCATCTAGCAGCAAAGGTCTTGAAACCCTTTGAGTCAACAAAGGAAAATGAAAAGCCTATTTTCCTGTGATATAAGTGAAAGCAACAGCCAAAGGAAGAAGCATCCAAGGTAGCCGACAATCTCAAATTGACACCACTAGTTTGAAATCAAACTGACACTTTATAGAGATGCAATATTAAAAATGTAGGGCAAGTGTAACTTGAGTGTGGCAGCTTAAAGCCGGAGAGCAAACAGTCCTGCTGCCTTCTGAGCCTGAGAGAGGAGATCTGTAGAAATATGGCTGTGAAAGAAACACCAGAGCTGATCTGTGGGGTTACAGAGACATGTTGCTATGAGATGGTCTTGGTCTAAAAAGTGGCAGCACCTGTACATACTTTGCAGCTGACAGTATGCTGGAGAACCAAAGATAAAGTTAGGGAAATTATATCAAAATTCAAAACTACTTTATCATCTCCAAACTTGCCACTTCAACATGAAGTTACATGAACAAATAGAACTGTGTTAATATTGTGAATATAGGAATGTTCCAACTTTCTGAAGACCCAGCACTTCCAGCATTAAGAGGGACAGCAGTGTAACCCATCAATTCTTAAAAGTTACCTGGAGACTAGGTTTACGTCAAGAAGTCTGCTATGGTATGTATCCCATAGGTTTCATTCAGCAATATCCATCTTGCATGCACACAAAATGTTCCAATACATCAGCAAAACTCCCCACTCAGAGAAGCAGAGGTGCATTTTCCAATACTTAAAATACAAAGTGAACAATAGGAGGTGTAACTGGAAGAGCATCATTTGTGACCCTGATAATTTTAATTCAGGTTGTGGTAATAATTTAAAAACAAACAAACATAAAACCACAGAGGAAGGAAGCATTGGACATAAAGCTCAAAATCTGCCTAACATGTCTTCTAATCGTGTATAAGCTTAGGCAAGGTTTCTGTAGAATATTTACTACTTCTACAGTAGCCACAGTTCAAAAAACACACAGGCACAAGCAGCACCTAGGCATATTCCACAAACACTGGCAAGTTGGAGAGAAATATAAAAGCAAATTCCCCAAATCCTCATTTTTCATCTGGATTCACTTTAAAGTCTTTCATATCCTGAGATCATCCTTCTCTGGGAATTACATGACTTGCCCTTTACCAGAGCAGTTCACAAATAGTAAATGTGTTTCATAACAGAAAGCTGGAAGGGAAGAAAACTAATTGCAGTTAGGTCTTGAATTTCTTTTTCATTTTTGATGACTAATTTGAAATTGTATTTCTAACTCTTTTTTCTACATTATGAGGAAAAATACTTCATGTTTTATGATAATTCCACCTTTAGGCCATGTCCTGGTTCTGTTAAAACCAAGTTTCTCTTTTAGTGAATTTGCCTGTCAGCTAAAGCCTTCATATTAGCTGCATTTTCCTGGAGAACCAGATACATGTTTTAGTAAACATAGCAATGGAATGCAAAGTTATTGATAAGAATGGATGGACATCTCGTGAGAGGGGCAACGAGAAACAGGTGACCAAGAAACTGACCAATGGATTATAACATCCCATTCACATGAATACTTCATATAAAAGTGGGAGACCACGAGGATCTCGTCCCTTTTATCCTTATGGCCGACATTAGGAGAGGATCTTGCTAGTCCTCCCTGTGAACTGAGGCCTAGTGACAGACTGAATCCAGCTCCGGTTGGCTGCAGAGTCCAATCCAGGACTACGGGTCCTGGTTCTGCAGTTGCTGGAACTTTCAAGATTGGCTTTGTATATTTTGTATTATTTTCTCTATTCTTATTAGTAGCACTAGTAAGACATTTTTAATTTTTCCAACTCTCTTCTCTCTGTCCTTCTTTCCCTCCCGATCGCCTGTCCTGAGTGGGAAGGGGGGAGAGGGAGGGCCAAAAGGGGGAAGGGGGGAGAGAGGGGGTTAAAAATACATCTGCCACAGTTTTATCGTCACCCCACAATCAAAACCCTCGACAGGTCATCAATGTGAAATGAGCGTAAATCACAACCAGGCAAGTAGGACACACAAACTCCTTCTCGGGAACATCTCCAGCCCAGATTAAGAGGGATGAGCAAGTTTGCTGAGACAAAAGAGGAACTAATGTAAATTTTTACCAAGTCACTCAGAAAAATGTAGTTTCACACATTTGTGTTGATTTTGGCACTTTTTTTGTCTATATTGAGCTGTCCTGATAGGGCATATTCACCTAATTTCCCATCACACTTGGCAGGCCCAGGACTGCCATAGTCTACATATGGTTGTGGTGACGTGTGCTGAAATGGTACCACCAGTGCTTGTTTGTTAGGTGGAGAAACAGTTTAACATCTGAAAAGTATCTGTAATTTTTGATTCCCTTCGAAACCAGTCACTGTCAATGACGTGTGTGTGTGTGTCAATCCAGTATTTATCCAGGTAGCCAGATTTGCAATCCTGGAGCATGAAGCCTTCTCTCTATCTAAAACTGTAAGAGGAGCAACAGAGATGCCCCACCATAGCCTCCTACAGATGTAGGGAGTACCCAAACAGAAAAAAGCCTATGCCCATCCTAAACATCACCAGCCACCAGGTCTGGTTCCAGCAGCTTGAATAGTCCTGCAGTTGGGCTTCAAGTTGTCTGGGGTGTCTCCGCTCACCCTGACAAAGAGTGTGATCATTTTAAGCTACTTGTGGTAATGCAGTTTTGGGGATAGGAACCTTCTGGTAAGCCGACTATCAGACTCACTTAACATGGACTCCTAAAGCTGTCTGAAATAAAATTCAGTGATTGTAGATTATAAGGTACATAGTAGAAGGAAAAGTATGACTCTAAATGTTCTATGTATGGGTTACAGTGTGGACAAGTGCATCTTCAGCTGGCTGAGCAGTTTTATATCAAGCCTTTCAAAAAACTGTCAGCACTGTATGCGGGTAACAGTTCAAAATGCACAAGAGTTTATAGGCTGTGACATACACTGTGGTGTTCTGTGGTAAACATAACCTTTAATAAACAAATGCTGGCAAAACTTTCCATTGTAAATGCAACTTCTCTTGCAGAGTTCATAATTACGATTGCTGCCATATTAATCATCAAATTATACGTATGATTGAGCCAAAGAAATGCCGAGTAAGGTTGCCAACTTGCTGTAGTTAAAAAAGAAAAGAGGGAAAGGTAAATAATATCACAGAAAAGATTTAGAAATCAGTTTTGCCATAGAGAAATTAAATCCTTTCCACTGTTCACATTGCCAATCAAATGTTTCCATTTATCTCTTGCTGATGGATGCAAGGGATGGCCACATCACTGCTAAGGTTGTGCAGGCAGCTCAGCCCAGCCTCATCAAAGCAGCCTGACAGAGACCTGCAGCATTTCCCTGGGAGAACAGGACTGTTTCACAGCTCCCTGTGAACAGGCTCAATCACAGCACTGTCTGCTTTGATCAGGCCTCTCTCCTGAAGCATCTGGATGGAGCCTCAGACAAGAGATGCTCAGAAAAGGAGTTGGCTGCTTGCCCTGCTGCAGCTGAAGAATTTGAGCAGGGCGGAGAGGACTTGGGGGGATGGGGGATGAGTTATTTGCAGCAGAGGGAGAAATGCAGCCAAAAGATATCCCAGATTTGAAGAAACTTTATCGGCATACAGAATCAACACGTTTATTTACAACGGCAGGTAGGGGGTGGAATAGATTGGCTGGGTTTTGAAAAGTCTTACTCCGTCTTCAAATCTAGCAGCTAAATCTAGCCAAATTGAGGCATCATTTCTTCTCTTGTGCTGTGATAATTCATGGGATTTATGGTAACATAATCAAACCTAAATCAGGCCCAATCCTGTAGCAGGTTTATTCACACTGTGCAGTCATTCACAGGGTCAGAGGGTGCATGGATGGCAAGCACAGGGTGCCTGTCAGCCTTTGAAATCCAGTCTGTGCACATGCAAGCAACGCAGGGTACAAAACAATTTTTAATTGTTTCTGATGTCAGAGACTGTTGGGTTATGGTGTTATGATAAAACCAGGGGACACAGCAAGCAGATGTCAGACTGATCACGGTGTTCCTACATGAGGGATCAAGAACCAATTTACTTGGGAGATAGGTAGGGACTAATGGTGTAGGGAAGCCGTAACCCACGTATTAGCACCCCCTGGAGCAGCCTGTTCACTTGCACATCATATAACCAAGGTGCAGTGACGTGCAATTGCAATGGCATTTGATGTGTGCTGAGGATGGACACTGCCCTGACCAACGTAGACAGGGACCCCTGCACTGCCCTTGGTCAGACCTCACAGTCATGAACGGCATCTGTGCTGAGCCGCATGTACATGAACAGAAGTCTTCTAGTCAGATGTTTTCCCCTCCTGTGGAAGCAGTGGTTTGTAGCAACATGTCTCAGATCTGAGACAGGTCGCGCAGAGACACAAAAGACAGCAAATTGTCTGTTGTTCTTCATTTTCTTACTCATCATTTTGAAGGAGTCTGACAATCAAGTTGTATGTTTGTCAGAATTTAAGCACCCCTAACATTTGGAAAAGGCACTGTAAAAATTAGGCACAGCTGCATCTTTTTGTACAGAAGGTGCAACAAGCTACAATACTTGCATAAATGTGGCCATTACACATATCAAAGGTTTTTCTGAGCTCTGAGAAACCCTGAAAATTGCTACCTCGGTGCTAGTTCACTAGTTCACCCAGGCTTGTGGTAGCCAAAAGAGCTAGCTCAGATCAGCTCATCCCCTTGCTCTGTTTCACTAGTAGCTTCTCTGTTTGTTGCTGAATACTGAAAATACCCTGCTGCGGACTGCTAAGCCTTTGGGACCACAGTAGCAGAGCAGTCAAGGAACTGGCTCTAAGTAACTACGTCAGTGCTGTGGGAGAGAAGCAGAAAGAAAGAGGAAAGGAAAGGAAAGGAAAGGAAAGGAAAGGAAAGGAAAGGAAAGGAAAGGAAAGGAAAGGAAAGGAAAGGAAAGGAAAGGAAAGGAAAGGAAAGGAAAGGAAAGGAAAGGAAAGGAAAGGAAAGGAAAGGAAAGGAAAGGAAAGGAAAGGAAAGGAAAGGAAAGGAAAGGAAAGGAAAGGAAAGGAAAGGAAAGGAAAGGAAAGGAAAGGAAAGGAAAGGAAAGGAAAGGAAAGGAAAGGAAAGGAAAGGAAAGGAAAGGAAAGGAAAGGAAAGGAAAGGAAAGGAAAGGAAAGGAAAGGAACCACAACAAACACAGTCTGACCTTTTGAGCTTTACAGAGTATGGGATGGTATCCATGCAGCCATCTTCACCACACAGCAAGAGTGAAAATGTGTGGAGTCTCCCTGTGTCACAGCCACAGTCTTAACTGGAGACTTCACCCGTGTTCAGTAACACAACCTGCAGAGCCCTGCCTGACCCGGCCCCTGTAGCTGTGCTGGCTCTAAGCACCTGCCAGTGGTCATACACACACTGCTTTCTCATGCTGAGCAAAGACCGGAATGATGAGTCCCAACAATGGCTGTGTAGGAAGTGGGTTATGCAGGAAATGGGGTAATGCCTATGAGGAAAGGAGGGTTTACCCTCATGGAACCTGGCATTTGCCTAGAAGGCAAACAGGGGCCAGATGCAAGAGCCTCAGATCCTCCCCTTCATTGCTGTCATGCACACTAGATCAGAGATAAATCATCACAACCCTGCTGGTACCCCAGCCAGAGGCAGGAGCCCCAGTGCTCCAGATGCCCTCTCCTCCCTGCTGCGCACGTACTGGAGGTAGAAAAGTTGTTCTTGGCAGAAATTCAGTGGGCAACTCTGCCTGCAAAGTTCTTCATTGCAGAAGAGGTGAGAGAGCTCCTGGGAGCCTTAAAGTCACTCAGGATTCTGGTAAACAGCAAACTTCTGCAACACAAGACTTAGTAGCACCTCAGAGAACTTAAAACAACTCTATTTCTAAATATTTGCTCCACCAAACTCAGTGAAGCTGCTACAGTATTTGCATCCACTGAGAACAAGACTGAGGTGGATCCAACAATCCTGCACATGCATCCCTACCTGGCTGTGATTTCTGCCAGTGCCACTTCAGTTGCAGGCAGCAATGGAAGAATTCCTGTCAGGGCATTTTATTGGCACAGATGTCTTACATATTTTTGTCTCCACTGCAGAAGACAGCACTGGTTTAGACTCTGCAACTGACTGCACAGCAACTACATCTGGTCAGCAGAGCAGAGAAAACCCTACCTGTTAGAAAAAGCCAATCTTGCAACTCCTGCAGTCAGCACATGGTGCTTAGGGGGTCTGCGGAAACCTCCAAAACCCCAGACCTTTTCATGAAGCTTTTGTCTGAGGATCTTGGAAAGCCAGTACAAAAGAGAGAGATAGTCTGGTGCGGTTACGGAAAAGAAATCATGAAACCAAATTATTTCCCAGACTGCAAATGTAGAACACAGCCTTGGGTAGACAAATAAATATGTAAAATATTACCCCAGTAGCTGAGCATTAGACTCTCAGAAAACCACTGTTTTCTCAGCCTCCTTGTGCTCGCCCTTCCCTTCATGCTGACACTTGGTCCCTCTGGTTGCAGGCTGCCCTGGCTCCGTTACAGGAGCCGGTAGAGAAGTCAAGGCACTTCAGCAGGGGTGCAGCAAGGACAGTAAGTTTTGCACCACTTTTGTGCCCTGGGGTAGCTCAGGAGGATTAAAGCAGTGCAAAGATTCTGCTGGGGGAAGAGGTGAGGTTAGCCATGAGGGGCAGAGCCATGGCAGCAAGCTGCATCTTTAGAAACCTGAGAGAAAAAGTTTCTTTCTTTTGTGTCTTGCACTTTAACATCACCAGTTCCCAGGCTTCACTCCTTAAAATTGCTCCTTGTTCTCCTAGTGGCCATGTCACAACCTCTGACAGGCTTTTAACAGGGTTATGCTGCAGAGGACCTTCTTCAAACTCGCAGCCAGCACTGTCTCCTGTCCTCCTGCTTCACAAGCCAAGGAGATTTGGCAGGATGCTGTCCAGCTCCGTCACCCTTTCCTCTGACATCAGTTTTCTTCTCCGGAGCAGGCTGTATTTCTAAATTCAAGGAGCAGAAACAGATAATGGTTTAGCATGGTAGATTGCATGAGGATCTTAGTGTTTTCCAACCTGCATGTCAGATAGTAAGGGACTGTTCATGCATTCAGTAGCTGGACAGTGGATGGACACAACTCTCCAACCTTACTCGGGGCTCTTAAGCTGTGTGAATGAAACCCACAAGTGCAGAATTCATGTAAATGCCGTAAAAACATCAAAAGTGGAGCTGAATCCTAGCCAAGCAAACCAAGTCTATGCAGATTTGTTTTGGGGAGGGACAGAAAAGAAAACATAGATGGGAGGCTTTTCAGAAAAGATTTTCTGAGAAAGTTTATCACAATTTCAGTTTTCAGTTGGGAAGTCACATCTGCAAAAAGGACCTCTCTCATACAGTCTCAACATTTGTTTTGCAAGCAAACTAGGTAAATATTTTCTCCCATCAGCATAAGCTAATAGCATATATGTCCTGTAAGAAGAGGGTGTGTTTGAGCAGAACAGCATTTTTTTTTCATTCATAATAGAGCAGTGGGACATTTTCACAACTCAGGCTCAAGTACTGGACAACGGAAAGGCAACAACTCAGCAGCAATGAAGGTGGTTGATGCTTTAAAATAATAGTATTTCTAACAATATGTCAGGTTTTTCAGAGAAACAATATGTTTCCTAGGAAACTGCTTCTTGGTTGGCTTTTACAACAGAAGTGGAAGGACAGCCACTGGGACACATCTCACCACCCTCTGGGGTGGTGCAGAATGAGAAGTATTGTTGCTCAAGGCCTGGGGTAAGGGAAGGCGTCATAATCTTTTCCTCCCATCTTAACCCGCAGCGTCAGAGAGCTCCTCACCCACTGCTGCTGATCCTGCACACTGCAAGCACTCCGACTCCAGCTGATCACCAGTAACTCTTGGAGCCCTCCTCAGAAAACTCTTAGTCCAGAAAAACAAGTTCTTCAGATTAAAAAGAAATATTTAGAGAAGCAGCAGGACCCAAGAGATAAAAAGCTGGTCTGGCTAACAGGAGACGAGGGGTCCTATTCATAGATGGATTTCAGGTACCAGTGCAAAATAATTAGTTTTTCTGAGCAGTCAGTCACATTGACAAGAACAAAGGCTAGCATAGAAAGTCAAAACTTCCTTGCTGAGCTTGGGTAACTTCGGTTTACATGGGTTTATAATTTTGATTTAATTTATGTATGGATACATAAGTTTTAAAAGCAGGTAGTATTCAACGGAGCTAAACTATTTTGTTTAATATATTCTTGCTTTCTTTTTGCGTATCACAGCCAATTATTTCATTGTCATGAAGCTATAAAGAAAAAGAAACAACCAGGAGTTGGTATATGAACTTTTAAAGATGATATTAAAAAATCAAAGTGGCAGTATAAAAGCATTTCTAAGGTTGTCTTGAATTCAAGTCAAATGCACTTCAGCAGTTGACATTGGGCGACATTGCTCTACCATGTCAGGATGCAAAACTAGTATAATTCTCTGTACACATTTCTCCCACAGGGCTTGGATTTCAACAGCAAGATTTTCATACATATGAAATTATTTTCATACAGCTGCCACTGGCCTTCCATCCAGCTCTTAACTTCAGGATTATTTCCTGCTATTCTTCAAGCAAAACAACTGTAAATCCTGTTCAGGCATGCTTATTGAGGAGGTGTTCAGTGCACAATAACTCATATGTGAAACAAAATTCGTGCCAGTGGAAGTAAGTGGGAAAATCAGTACTGCAGCCCCAAAAAGAGCTGCCAGGGCTGTCAGCAGGTGAGGGATCCACTGAAGAGTCAAGGAATAATATTGAGACTAGTAATTAAATTAATTTTTACAAGATTTTCAAAACATGGAAAAGATGTCTGGAGCAATCACCTGAGCCAGAATGGAAGAGAAAAAAATCATAGGACAAGGTTAACGCAAGGAAAAATGACCTTCACTGTTAAATGGCACCTTAGCCAAGATTAATTTATTTTCTTGTATACCTACAAGTTATATTAAACAGCCATCCCAAGGCCTTAATGGAAAAAGTGATGTCCTTGTTTACTAAATCACTGAAGAAATTTAAGTCTCTTGACATTCTGCAATTAAAAAATAATAGTACTTTTGGGGGAAAAATTAAGCTAACCAAAGGCATGGTTTAATTTGGCAACAACTTTAGCCCAGCAGAAAAAAACAAAATATATTCTGGCAAGGGGAACAAACAAACCTTATAAATGAAGTTGTTTCTCAGGTTGTATACTCATGTGTTAAGAATATACTGTCATTACGGGAGGGAGCCCAAAGCAGAATTTCATTAATTTCATGAGTTTATGAAGCAGATGGTGCCTCTAGACCTGCTCATTTCTTTCTCATCCTTTGTTGCTCAATTGATGCTTTTTAATTACCTGCTAACAGAATGCTTTAAGAAAAACACCAAAAAAAACCCAAAACAAACAAACAAACAAAAACTAAAAGCTCTCAGCCCATGAACAAAGGGAAGAATTGAAGAATTCCCAGAAGATGTTAGCTCTCCCTTTGCCTGCTCCTGCAGAAATATTATATTAAAGAAACCCAGAGCCAGGACTGGTCAGAAGCCTCCAGTCCCAAATAGCTTTGTGGTGGACCCCCACCAGAGACATCAATCTCATGTCTCAGATCAGGGGGACGGTGGCATCTCCCATCCCCATCCCTGTCCCAGCATTGACCTCTCCAACCCACGGCCAAGCTGAGCAGGATCACCTGTCCACATTGCAGGCTTGGCTGCTCAAAACACCCAACAACCTCAAAAATCCCCTCTGATGGAGATTTTCCATAGGGCCAAAGAGTTTTGCCATGCCATGGGGCACAAGAACCCCCGAGGTGGGTCCCATGGCAGACTGACCCACCAGTATCTCCTCTGCCGCTCTCCTCACAGAGAGGCAGTGAAGAGGAGGGAGGATTGAGCATGGAACAATTGTTTATATCTTTGTACAGGGGAAATCTGGGATTATTTATGGAAATTCAGATGTTACCAAATAACAGATGCTCTTCTGAGAAGACAAACTTCTTTTGTTTGGGGGCGTTTGAGAGGAATATTTTTCATGCGGTTTAGAAAAGAGAGCTGAATGTTTGCTCCAAAATATAGAGGAACTACACTGAAATGAAACAAACGTTTCTTGGTGCACGCATTCCATGCAGTACCTACTATCACTGGACTTTGTGGGCACCCAAGCAAAACATGAGAAAAACAAGATCGCCCTCTTAAGTGCCAAAAAATAAACAAAAATTAGCTAGGACTTTATTACCGGTTTGGTCTGTGCCCTCTAGAGAAAACTTGCTCTCTTTCATGCTATTGCTCTGCTAAGCAAGGCAGAAGAAAGGAATTAGCATAAAATAAGCAAAGAATTACAACTACACTGAAAACAAAATCTTCACCCTTAAAACTTAAACAATAAAAATGTAGAGTTCAGCAGAAGATGGAAGCCCCAGCTAATTCCTCCAGCTTGGCCATACCAACTTGTTCTCTACATGATCAGCAGAGCCCTTCTCCAAGTTTGCTGCATAAGCACATATACTACAGCTCTTACTTTGTCTTCTTGTTCATTGTGGAGGTTTCAGACAAATCCATACCTGTTGGATACCATATTCCACCCTGGTATGGTTAAAAAGACTTCATATTTTACTGGTTTTCTGTAATTGTCCTGGATTTTTATATGAGATTCCTAAAACCTGCTCCCCGCCCCCCCAAAAAATCCTTGAAGTATGTGCAATTTTCTTATTTTTAATTTCAATTTTTAACTTAAAATGTTGGTTTTTCTTATATTACAATATATTTGACCAAGTCATCAGCTGGAAAGAGTTCACTCATTTTTTTCCAGGATTTAACAGCACAGCGGCATGAGTTCCCACTGTAACAAACAACATGCCCAGAGTAAGCGCTGTAATGCACTGAAGCTGACCTGTGACACGTTTTAAAGAACATTTTAGATGCTCAAATCACAAGAGACTAACTCTTATTAAAAAAGGATTGTTTTCTGTTTTATTTTAAAAATAAATTTCACAACACCACCACAAAAATATATCTATATATCAGCAAGAACACACTGAAAGTAAGTAATGAAGAGTATGAAGAACAAAGAAATGCCTTGACTGGTCTATAAAGCATCTGTCTACTAGTAGTAAAGTGAAAGATGGGCCCCTCATTTTGGATGTTACACGTTTACCAGAGATGATGACGTATCACAGAGGGGTGATGGAAGGAGGGTCAGAGCACAAAAAGCCATGGCTTATGCACTGAGCAGTGCGGTAAATGTTTAATTTTGGATATTTAGAAAACAAAGATAGTGCACACACTGTGATGCACAGACCACCGGCACAAGCCCAAACCAGCTCATCTGTACAACAGGATATTTTCAAGGCTCAGCAGCCCAGCACCAGGAGGCTGAGGTGGAGGCCCACTCTCCATCACCTTCTTACAATCTCCTCCCAGCAGCTGCAGAAACACCTTGTGGCAACATCTCATCTTTCTCAGATAGAGGATGCAGAGGGAAGCACTGGTTTAAGGAACTGGGGTAAATCCAGACAGCTGATGTTAAGTGGTGGCTGCCCAGGTCTTTGGCATGGAGGCTGACGTTTCAGCCTGGAAAAACTAGAACACAGATGATCATAAAGCCATTATTTCAGGGTTATCTCTACCCTTTTGAAAACAAAGGTTAGAGATTTTACTAAACAGTAGAGATATTACTAAATGACATATGCAAGACTTTAAAACCCCAAATTCACAGGCAAGCTATAAAAAAAGGCATTCGTGGTAGCAACTGGATGCACTCTTCACCAGCATCTGCCTTGAAGTACCCAGAAAGAAAATTATCACATAATTATTTTTGCATGTGTTTTTCAAGCTATGCTTTCATGCAAGTTTACTTCAGTTTATTTGTTCTATGATTTGAAATTCTACCCACTGCATCACCTCTACAAAAATGCAGGAACCCACTATAAAGCAAGAATTAGCTTGTCCCTCTTACAGAAGGGGTAGTATGAGGATAAAACAAACGTAAAGACCAGGAGCCACAATGAAACATCTCTTCATTGTATTTGTAAGGTAGCAATGCCCAGCTCTGATCAGCCTGAAGCAACCAACCAGTTTGGGTGATTCAGTAAGTAGACTTTATAAACAGAACATATCAGGTAGCCTTTGAAATAACCCAGAGACTGTCCCTTCATGGTGCAAACATTTGAGCAAAACTAAGGATGTTTAAAAGGATGGTGTGATGTGGATCACCACATGGTTCTGCTTTGAAGAAACTGTAGCTAATTCCCTCCAATGCTTCCAAGTCATTTTTCAGAAGACATATAGTGGCATCTTTTTCAAACATATTTTTTGTTTTTATAATATCTCCATTGCCAAAATCAGCACTTTTCAGTGGAGTACATATTGATTTAGTGGGTGTTGGTAATTTAGAAGTAGTCAACTAACAAAATCATTAGCCTAGAATTTGAGAGACTCCAGTCCAAAAATTGAAGTCTGCTCCGTCACAGATTTCTAGAGTGATAATACCACATTTAGGACATTGTATCCTCAAATCAGCACAAGCCCAAACCAGCTCATCTGTACAACAGGACATTTTCAATGCTACCCTATAGTGCCTCCAGACTAAGCCTGTTCACCTGCAGCTCTCCTTCCTGCACTCTGAGATGCTCACACACACAATCCTTGCCCAGCAATTGTTGGAAAGCACAATTGGAGCCATAGTGGGACATTTGGATAACTCTCACCCGACAGCAACATCTTTTCTGATTGTTGCCTTATTTCCTCATTTCTCTTCCCGTGTGGCTGCAGCAGTCATGTCCAGAAGGCTGAACTATATGACCCTCCTTCGTTACACCCTTCCCCTTGCCATAGGTCAGGCTGGGTTTAACAGCTTCTCTAGGCAGGCCACGAGGTCTGCTTACGGTCTGTGAATTCACAGTAAAGCTTTCCTCTTTTCACAGCAACTGTGAAGGTGGATAAAGAATTGGATGCAAAGCACTAAAGCTTATGGCCTGCATAATGGACTATTTAAAGAACGAAGGAGATTTGGGACCACAGGTGCAATATTGCACTATCACATGGAGATTTCATATTTTTTCCCATGATGCCATTTTCCTGTGAGCTTTTTTTCTCCACCGTTGTCAATCTAGCAGATTTCTCTACGTACGCTTTTAGAAGCAAAAGAGGCAGAGAAACAAAACAAAGCTATCATTGACATGGCTGAACATATCAAAAAAAAAAAAAAAAGTCTGTGAGTGACTTTTTGGAGAGAAACAAAGAAATGTTTTATTGAAAGCTGGGGGGAAGAAGGATGGGGAGGCCTTCCAGTAAGGTATCTAGGTTCTCCATTGCTCCAGTTGGTAAAAACACCTCATTCTCTACTGGCTCGGCAGAAACATCCCCAGGCAGGTGGAAACCACAACCTGCAGCAGAGCAGCGATGAGCCAGCACGGCAGGACAGGGCTGCAGGAGATTCGCAGTCAACACGGGCACTGCAGTGCTCCCATCCCTTCCATTGCTCCAAGGGTACAAATCAAACGACAGTAGGAGCCCAACCGTGTCAGGCGCCAGCTTCCCTACAGACCTCCTTCACCAGTGACTGAGGTTCAGGACTTTATGGTGAGAACTGCACAGGACCACACAGCAAAAGTAAAAATTAAAAGGAATGAGAAAAGAAAGAGAAAAAAAAAAAAAAAAAAAAAAAAAGAACCAAAACAAGAAGAAAAGCCAACATAATCAATGCCTTTTTCAGACCTAAAACACCACAACCAATAGAACTGCTATGCAGATATCTCAACATGACATCCTCCACCTATGCGAGTTGTGGTTTTTCTTTCTCTTCTTCCTTTTTTTCTTTTTTTAACCATGATCATCATCACACACCCCATTTAATCATGTACCACAATCATCGTGTCATCGCCACTCATTCTGGCAGTGCCGGACATAACCCATGACAAGAGGTTGAATTACTCAGACTACATTGCAGTGACTACAGAAGAAACACAATAGGGGAGAATTCTGTCCAGTATCACCATCTGTAAAAGTCACAAGGATGTTTTTAAAACAAAATATGAATTCAAGAGATTTCTCAGCTATATGTTTTCTCAGCTTTTCTGCAGAGTGGGTGCCATGTCAAGGTGCAGGCCTTCATCTGGTGGAAGTGATGGCTTTACAAGGTAGAGAATTGGGGAAATAGTATGTGGCTACATCTGTCAAAATAAAAAGTAACATGAAAAAAACAATAACGCAGATTCCTCCATTCATCCTAAAAAGGCTAAAGCCTTAATACCTCTCAATCTAAACTTTGTTAGAATCCAAAAGTCACAACTTTGTTCGTTTGTTTAAGTCAGCACTTAGCAAGTGTTAGGTAAATAAGGACACACACCAAGCTATATCAAACAGCACTGAGATGGTCTAAGAGCCGTTTTCTGAAACAGATCATGTTAAACTGGGATAATAAAGTAAAGCTCATTGGATATACATGAGCTGTGTCTCTTAAATTACACATCTGAGGTTCATTGTGGTGCACTAACTTGAGTTGAAACCTTCAGTATGGTGGAGGTTCTTGAAATATATGTTTGTTGTAGGAAAATAAATAGTACCAGCTCTTGCAGTCATATTGGTTTCTGTGAGTATGTAGTGTCCTGGTCCCAGCAAATATTTGCTGACTGTAGTAAACATGTCTTAATTGCTGAAAAAAAATCATCTTAAATTAAAACACAATAGGTATATTAAGAAATCTCTTTTAGTAACAACAAATTAGGAACATCAAATCCTGCCAGCTCTTACATATGTGCTTCATTGTAAACCCATCAGTAATCCCAAATTAAGCACATGCAGAAGTGTTGAAAGTATTGGGGCCATCAGAGAGTCATCCTCCAAGTACTGACAACCTAAGTAATGTGCTAGCTTCAGCTAGACTACTCAGAGTTTTAAGACAGACCTCAGGCATGAGGCAACTTCAGCATCAGACCCCAGTTTGGGACTGGATGCTGACACCCTTACAGCTAAGATGTAAGGTTACCAAGTAGTGTCTTTGGCACTTACTCAGCAAGTATGTAAGTCCATGCATAACTTCAAAACTTCAAACAGATTTGATTCCATTAAAGCAAACCACAGACTTATTTTTACACGGAGAAGGTTTTTAGTGAACAAGTACTGCATATAGACTATATACAGAGTAAAGAAGTTCTCAGCTTGTAAGCGGTAGGAACTAGCTTCAAAATGTTTTCCATGTAAATACACAGTATTATTACAAGTCATCATTGCAATAAGCAATAAGCAAAAAGGTATTGAGTTTAATAGCATGATGGTACCTTAAATATAGAACAATAAATAGTTCCCATCTCTGGAAGCTTATGGTCTAGACAAGAGCAGAGGTAAGAAAAAAAACAAAAATATTTTACAGTGGGAGGAGGTAACAGTTAAAGTAATAGAATTCAGAATTAGATATTATATTTAGATCAAGACATCTAATGAAAAACTAATTGAATTAGTGTGAAAATTACTTGGATTTAAGATTACATACAATTGGCTTTTTGCTACAAATGCACCATATATACCAGCCTGGAAATGGGCTTCTCTTAATTGTTTTGAACTTGAAAAAATAGCATTAAAAAATTAAAAGGAGACATTTTAAGAGATTTTTACTTTTAAACTGAGCATGAGGCAATAGCAGATTGCTTTCATATTCTAGAAGGATTTCATTTGTTGGTTCCCTTCCCTTAAGTCCACTTAAATATTCAAGTAATTGTATGAAGAGTAATGTTTTTATTCAGTACACTGCCATGGGGCTGGTGACATGTGTATCTACTTAGACTAAGATGACATTTTGTATTGTTACAGGATGAGAAAAACTAAACAGGCACCCCTTAGAACTTTGTCCCTTACTGCGAGAGAAAAATCCCATAAGAGCCATCAAAGCACAATGCGTACTTAAAATAGCAAATTAGTAATCAAAACTATCCAAGACATTCATCTCCAAAATGATCGCTGAATGTACACCCTGCCTCTCCCCACAGAGGCAGAGGATCAGGGGGTTGATGACGATGAAGGGATTAAGAACATGGATTGAGTGCAAATTTGTCAAGGAAGCAAGCAAGGGTAGGCTACACAGCCACAGAAACAAGCTCTTCTCTCTCTGTATAAGTGCTTGTATGAGGCAATTTCTGAGGAAACCCTACCTATAGAATTAGGATCATGGAAAGAAACATTTGTGGTATGGCATAACAAAAGGCAGGTTTGCTCATTCATAGGAACACAGCATTGCTTAAACGAGTTTCCATCCACAAAAGGTTGATCACATGGGAAACAACATTTCACTTGTTAGCCACGTTTTGCAATATGGTCCCTGAACAGGATGAGAATTTTCAAGAACATTTATGACTCAGCTGCTCCCACTGTGACACTGGAAACTAAGCACAAGTCTTGATTCCTTACATATTGACAGTTTAGTTCCTATCAGGGTGAGAGGATTTCAAAATATCTTCACAGTTATGACAGGAAATAAGAAGAGGCAGATAACTGAGGATCATAACAGTAGAATTCAATAACAATTCTAGTCCATCTTCTACGTACTTGATGGCAAATTTCACAGAATCACAGAATGGTTATGGTTAGGAAGAACCTCTGGAGGTCATCTAGTTCAACTCATCTGCTAAAGCAGGTTCGCCTAGAACAGATCACACAGGATCACATTCAGGCGGATTTTGAATGTCTCCAGAGAAGGAGACTCCACAGCCTCTCTGGGCAGCCTGTTCTAGTGCTCTGGCACCCTCAAAGTAAAGAATTTTTTCCTCATAATCAGATGTAACTTCCTGTGCTTCAGTCTGTGCCTGTTGACCCTCATCCTGTCATTGGGCACCACTGAAAGGAGTCTGTTCCCATCCTCTTGACATCCACCCTTGAGATATTTATAAGCATTTATGAGATCCCCTCTCAGCCTTCTATTTCCCTCTCTTTTTAACCAGTGCTGCCACAGTATCACTTTTGTACAGAAATGACAACCGTGCATCCCACTATAGAGCAAAATGAGCAGGAAAATACATCTCCAACCACAGGATAAGAGTGTATTTCCTAGACTAAAGAGCTCATGACCCAGGTTTCTAACAAGACAACTAAAACACAGAATAAATGGAGTGACAGGGGCAGATGAATTTTTAAAGCACAGTGAGATTTTCACTTTACTTAGGTCCTTCTACATGGTGTCACTTTAGACGTAGCAGCTGGATGTAACCTGTAGGGCACATGTGCTCCCTAAACCCTGCTGCCTGACATGTTAGACCAAGGCAGATTACAAGGAAAGGGTGACATTGCAGGTACCATAGTGCCCTCCTGAGAACCAGATGCAGAGGAGAACATCAGTGTATAAATTGACAATGCAACATGGTCAAAGCCAAGGACCCTGTGATAGAGATCTGCTTCAAGCACCATTCAGCCTCTCACTGAAGAGCCTTGCTCCTGATTATACATTCAAGGTAATGGAAGAGCTGCAGACTGAGAGATTTGCTCCTCTTGTGAGGCATGACAGGCAAAGTATGCTTGAAGCATAAGGAAATGCAGCAAATGGAGGCTGACCCTTTGGCAGAGCTAAGATGGGTTTTTAGTTTCTTTTTTGGACAGTGGGAGAGCTAAACACAAGGCAGTGACAGGCAGAGCACTGCTAAGTCACAAGGAGCCTTGAGCTCATGGCCAGGAGCACGTGCTTGCTGTGTGGATAAGGTCATTCAGTGATTCTCAAGGGCAAGAAGGTCAGAGTGAAAGGCAAGGGTGTAAGAAAGAAAGAGTGTAAGAAAGAAAGAGTGTAAGAAAGAAAGGGTGTAAGAAAGAATAAGAATAATAAGGTGAAAGCAACATTTTTTTTCTTTCCTAAAAACAGGGCTGCAGTAACAAGCAACCCACGCATTTTAAAGACAGATAACCACCCTTCTCACAGACCTGTCAGACTCTGCCTTCTATGTGTCTCCCAGCCCTGCCTACGTATGTTTAAAGATTCAAGCCAGCTTTAGGCATCTTTTCACATCACATCTCAAAACTGAGGTGGGCCTGCTCAGAAAAAAATAATGATCCCCACAATAGGGAGCCACCCACCCTGTGACACATCATGGTTTCCCTAAGGCTCCAAAGTTGCTTTCCTTCCTACTAAAACCTAGTGGTGTGCACAAGCTCACCCCACCCTTTAGCCCAAGGACTCCCTCTCTGATTGCAAACATCTGGTTATAAAGCATTTTGGCTGCTACTTTGTACTAAAGTTAACAGGTTTGGTAAAGCCGTGAGTACTATTAAAAACACTCATACCAGCTTGCATGTGTTTCTCTTTAAAGCCTTTAACTCGAGGCTTTGGTTTTGCTCATAACTTTACTGTTTGTTTTATATGCTTTCGTCTAGAAACCGCTATTCCTGCTCTCTCCCAACCTTAAATAGCTACTCTGCTCCTACCTGTTTCCCTAACCTCCAGCTCAAAATATCACTAATCCTTTCCTACTAGTATCCACTTTTTAGGACCTTGCAATGAAACTAATCCATCCTGCAAACCACTTCCAGTTTGTATGTAACTCAGCTAATCAACAGCGGGTTTCACATTTCTCCAGCCCATGGAGACAGACAGAACAGGGATTGTCCCCACCTAAAACCAGCGAGGTCCTTGCCAAACTTACTGTAAGGCAGTGTGTTACACAAAATGCATGTTGGACCTTTCTCCCACTGTGGAACCCTCCTGCCCAAGTCACTGCTGTTTCTCTGAAGTCCCACCTGATGGCTTTAGGCAGTTCCCAGCATGTCCCTCAGATGCATCTGCTCTGTGTGTGAACAGTTTCAGCCCTATGGAAATAAAACTGCTGACTTCAGTTAAAAAAAAAAAAAAAAAAAAAAAAAAAGAGCTTACAGTCTTTTTCCTTAGGGAGGGGAGAAAAAAAAAAGAGCCTTAGGAAGTCTTAGTAGATACATCACTATAAAGGACAGGGGAAAGGGGATCAAAGGATTTAGTGAATGATTGTGTCGTGAGAAGTTAAGAAGAGAGCATAACAAGAAGCAGACACCTCACAGAGGTTCTGGCAGTGCCTGCAATGCCCCTTGGCACAATGAAAAAAAAAATCTAATAGAGGTTAGACGAGAAATACCATGTATCGTTACACAGGTGGGGAAGGGGGAGATGGAAAGGACCATTCTCCTACTAGCCAGCTTTGTGAAATTGTTCTACCACAACCTGGCAGCCTGCTGCTGGGTCTGGCTGATTACTACTAGCTAAGGTTCCTCCAGAGTTTATAGTGAGGCTGCTGTAAACAAACACTTTTCCACTAAAACCCGTGTAAGGAAGCAACCCACTACCACACACTCCCTTCCAGCAATCATACACTGTCAAATGGCATCTGAGCTCCAAAAAAGTTACTTATATTCAGAAGTAAGCAGTGTTGCTTTGCCCATCCCTTTCAACTTCATTTTGTAAAGTGAAATCAGCTTCATCTACCCCAGGGCAAGTCAGAGCTGACACAAGCCCAGAGACTCTTGTTCGCACGCAGGACAATGGCAATTCTCGCCACAGGGAGAAAATATCTACAACCACTGAGCAGCACATTTTAAGCTACTAAAAACCAATCTTTCTGCCACGTAGGAACAGTACTGCATTCCTGTAGCTGTTCTACTGTATTTATCAATTCTGTTAATAAAGGTAAATTTGGAGCCACATCCTCATCAGACAGAAGCAATATAAACAATTACGCTTGGTGACTTAAAGTAAATAAGATGAATATCTTCTCTAAATAATTCTCTAAATGCAAATCTAATTGGTACAGAACAAAAACAGAGAAACTTCATCTGGATCTCATGGTCAAAGCCAGAGTCTGCTGGTTATTTCTTCTGCAATATACCCATATCTGGAGAAGGAACAAAATATTTTCCTGAGTGTTGATATTAAATGATGAGCTAGTCACAAGTCCCTGAACAATAGGCAAATATTAGAGCATTCGTCTGTCAACTCTCATTTAACACATCAATCAGCAATCAAAGTATTGCTAGTCTTCAAACCCTGCTTGCAATATCAGGGGAACCAGGAGTTCTATTCACTATGGCTGCTCAAAAAGCAAAAAACAATGCCTTGATCTACAACCAAATTGCAAACACTGTATGTCATGTGCAGGTCAGTCAGAAGATGCCTCAGAGTTGTTATGTGCACTTCAACATCGAAATGCATTTTGTACTCAGCTCACATGATGTTTTTCAAGATTATACTCTTTCTCTGAACTCCAACATCTTTTAAGCTAGAATTGATGCATATTTGACTAAACCAGCTGTGTTCTTAAAATACCTATTTAACTCCAGCAATAGATATTTCAATGCAGTAATAAATGGCTATATTAAAACCTAGTAACATTTTATAAGACAGTAGAGCCATAGTGACCAAGAAAGCAGTCCCAAAAGGGACCTTAGAAGATAATCAGGTTTACCTTCTGTCCCTGAGACCCTCTTGATGTCATTCCTTACTGACATTTGTCTGAGATATTCTCGCTCCAGTCTTGATTCTAGTGCTCCCTAGGCAATTAATTCTAGTACTTCACTGTCCTTTCTGTTAGAAAATTTTTCTAACATCTAGCCTGCACCTTTGCTGCTGCATTTCAAACCCTTTGTATCTTGCCACTATTTACCAGAGACCTGGAGAAAAAGTCACTCCTTTCTCTTTTATACTAGTCACTTAAACACTTGAAAACTGTAATCCTATCTGCTCTCAGCCTGTGTTTCTTTAAGCTAAGTAACCCCAGTGTTTCCAATATTTTTTGTAGTCCTATATTACAGTATTTTTTTTAATTCAGTCTTTTTTTTTTCTTTCTTTCTGAACCTGTTATTTTTGTTTAAGTGAAATGTTCAAAACAAAAAAACAGTACTCCGGTTGAATCCTAACCATTTTGAAACAGAGCAGAAATTTACTTCACACATCATGCACACAAAAACTAGTTTACAAATCAGAGTATGAAGTCTGTCATTTTTGAAAAAATGTGGCAAACACAACTTTCTATTCAAATTGTGACACAAAACAGCCCTTAGATACTTTTCTGCAAGAACTGTTATCTAATCCGTTGTTCTTATCCTGTTTGTGTAGCTCTTGCTTAACTATAGTACCCAGGATTTATAATAGCAACTACTACTATACTACTGAATTTGAAGATAATGAATTAAATCCCCAATCCCTCAATCTATTTCTCTAAGCCCATTCTCCAAGCATCCCCTGGGATAACTCAATCACTCCTTTACATTCCTACTCAAATCACACAAAAAAGTTGTACAGACCTATTAATGGCAAAGATATCCTAGCCACAAATCACAGATATTATGGAGTTTTTTTACTACAATAAAGAAAAATTTCAGCCAAACACAAATGAAGAAAAGTGAATTAAAAGGAAGATAAAAAACTTATGGGTAGACGGCCTTTTTCACAGACCCACACTCCTGCCAAACATCTGATAACATCAAACATGGCGTGTTAGGTAAGGAAATAAGCTATTAAAGGCTCGAGAATAAGTGACATAGACACAGACAACAGGGGTGGTAAATGCATCCCTCTCCAGGAAGAATAAGAAGAAAAAATCTGGTCTCTGGATTACAATGAAGTAGGTTTTTTCTAAGTGTCTTGCATATTCCAGCCACGAAGCAATAAAAATCAGACAATTTACCCCCATAACCTGTTGTCAATAAAACTTTGTCTAGAAGAAAACAGGAAAAATTATTTAGACAATTAAAGGCCTTTGAACTGCAAAACCTCATCCAATGTTTTAGCACACATTTTGAAGGAAAGAAATTAAAGACACATAAGAAAACTGAAAACTGGGAGTATAAAGTAAGGTGAGTCTACTAAAGGTTGAACTTTCCAGAATAATAGATTTTTAAACAAGACAAATGAACCGGTTCTCATATATCTGGACTTCATTAAAGTTTTTTAAACAGTATCATATGGGAAAAGACTATGCTGCAGAAAAGGGGAATTGAATTCAACAATTTTAAGTCAGTAAGAAACTAAATGCAGGGAAGGATGTGCTGACAGCAAAACAATTATTGTGGGGGGGAAGGTCGCCTTGGAGTTCTTCAAGAAACTATGTATTTTTGTTCATGCCTCTGGCTTAAAAAGCAATGTCAGAAGGATGGACCTATAATCAAGAGGACAGTCAGAGTGTCGAAGAGTGGGATATCTAAAATGTGTAACTTGTGCACCACCTGTTAAATACATGTTTCAGTAGATAATGTGTGGCTTGGTGTGCCACTAGAAGCTGACACTGACTGCTAATGGTAGGTCCACTGGATACCCATCACTACTACTGAAGCCGCTGGCCCTTTTTGATGGCAGGGGACAGGGGGAAGGCAATTCCTATTTTCTCTATCTGGATATTGAGAAGAACCAGGTGTCTTGAGCGGCATGGAGCTCAGTTAGCATTCAGCAGTGCCAAGCATGAGGCCAGGCAGTTATAAATCCCTAAGATGTTTTGTCATAGGCTGGGATTTCATTAGCTTGATGAGGAGCAGAAAAAAGAATGAATGAATCAATAACAGGAGGAGCAACAACCACATCTATGATGTCACTGCGAAAGAAGAATGTCATCTTGATATATATGCAGGCAAGATTATTTCCGTGTCCAGTAAGAACACAGATTTCATTATACAATACTTTTACAAAACTACCTCTATAATATCGTACAGTCCCAGTCATGCGTGAAAACTCATACTGGAACAGGTGTGGATTGTTAGGCTGGATGAGGCTAAACTAATTTGAATTATACATCCTACAAAAAGGAAGTTGAAAGCAGACGTAAATATTATCTGTAAAAAACATCAGGGAACATCAAATCCACATACTGATAGAAGTTACTTAAGCTGCAAGACAAGATCCGCATAAGAGGAAAAGGTATGAAATAATCATGAACACATCTAAACTGTAGATTAAAAATATTTTTCTAAAAAATAGAGAAACAATATTCCAACCCTAACACCAAACCTATAATAATTTGTTGAAAGATGCACTAAGCAGCTCAGAAAGTCCATTCTGGTCCAGTACTTCTGTATTCCTCCTAATAAAGAGGTATCTCAGCTTTCTACTGAGAAAAAGATAACTAAACCCAGCATGTTATAAAGCTGGCAAATTAGATCGAGTAAGCTGCCAAACTGAGGCCTACCCCAGGCCAAATCAGTATGGACAGAATTGATTTTTCTTATGTGGCACAGTAAGGGAGACGTAATGTATGAAGCTGCTTTTCTGCATGTCATGCCAAGAATTTTTCTTAATTGAAGACTTGCAGGCTCAACTATATAATCAGTAATTTTTCAAAGTGACTAACTTCAGTTAGAATAACATGCATGCTAGGTCAGCCACCTGAATTCATTTTAAAAAAATCCACAAGACCCAGATTCAACATGATCAAGACTCTCCCTGTGAAGCCCCAGTGCTAGGCTGAATTTTCCACTTTTTAAATTCAATTTGAACAAATAAATTTTAAAAGCATTTCTATAGTGTCCACATGGTAATAAATAACAATTTGCAAAAACAAAATTAATGAAGCAATCGAATTCCACAGCACTTTAGATGAAGCCACATGAGTTCATGCTGTATTCTGAACTGAAATGTGTGTTAAAGGACAATTGTACCCAGAAGTTGAAATGTGGAAAAAGTTAAGCGTATTGTAATAGGGGATTATTCCCGGAAACAATTATGCTACTTTGGTGTCCCACTCATTTAAACAGCTTCACTCTTCACTCCTCTTTCAGCGGTCTCATTTGTTTATTTATAGATCATTCATTTATTAATATTCTTTTCCATCAACCCAAAAGACATCTTCCCTATACAGTCAGAGGGGTGTACGATGCAAGAAAATGAGATTGAAGGTGGCAAAGTATATGTTTTCCAATAATAAATGTTCATTTGTTGCAAATGTTTTCCTATCCAACAAAGGCCAAAAGGAATTACTAGCAAGCTCCTTAGGAGGCCCCTTTCTTACAAATAAACACATGGGTTGAAAATGAACCCATATACAAGTGTTTCTTTGAGAACCTGGAAAGCGCTGTCACGTTATGTGCACACACTGGCATCCAACAAGAGATGACATCTAGTAGAGGGCAACGCACCTTATTGTTTTTGTAGTGTTTATGGAGCACACAGCACCACACCTCATTGTTTATATAGCATTTGTGACAGCAAAGTCCACAACAGGCAGAACAGCTTCTGCCACAGAGGCAAAGATTATAAATGCCTGTGGGAAGTTCAGATATGACTAGAGAGGAACCAACTATTGCAGCTTTTAAATACTTGAAGAGGTTCGTAAGGAAAACGGAGAAGGACATTTTGTCAGGGCCTGCAATGATAGGAGAAGAGGTAACAGTTTTAAACTAAAAGAAGATAGATTTAGGTTAGATATTAGGAAGAAATTCTTTCTTATGAGAGCAGTGAGATGCTGGAACAGATTGCCCAGAGAAGTTGTGGATGCCCATCCCTGAAGTGTTCAAGGTCAAGTTGCATGAGACTTTGAGTAACGTGTTCTAGCAGAAGATGACCCTGCTCATGGCAAGGGGATTGGACTAGGTGCTCCTTAAAGGTCCTTTCTAATCCCAGCCATTCTATGATTTTATGATTCTGTAAGTGTTCAGCTGAAACATCTAGGTTCCAAAACTAAGAAGTTGCATGTCCTTTCACAGATTATATGAGAAAATTGAATTTCTACTGCTGAAAAGTAAAGGATATTTAGTGACCCTAAAAGCCCATGAAGATTGATGCAGAAATTGAATCTTACTGTAAATTGTTTTCATGTCTTTATTTGCTTTTTACAGTTGTTTGGGTTTTTTTTTGGGGGGGGGACTACTTTTTTTCTAAATTTAATGGAAATGGAAAAAAATATTTCAGCAGAGTCCTACTAGTTTAACTTCTATTTAGTTCTCTAAACCTTTCCTGTTGAATAAAGAGTTCTAGTTTTGCCACGTAACAGGATACCAACATTATCTTAGTAAAACACCTTATCGGCAAATGCGAACATCTCACACTCTCCACAAAGAGTTAATGAAACCTACTATCCCTGTAAATTAGGGAGGCAGGTGAGAACAATTCCCTAGAAAGAAGTGCTTTCTGAGGTCTCTGCCGAGAGACCTTGAGAAAAGGTAAGCTCAAGTTTACCTTTATTTTTTCCCAGGGGTGTTCTTCCTGCAAAGTAAAACCCAGTGCTTCTGGAAGTGGCATGTCTGAACTAGATACAGATAATTCACCTTCAATCAGAGTAAGCAGTAAAATCTACTAGCTTAGGGACTGTTACAGAGATCTCATTAAAGTCACCCAGACCTATGCTCAAACCTGTGTTTCAGATTCCCCTCAATTTGAAGGGTTTCAAATTCATTTTGCCAGAATACAGCATGAACTCATGTGGTTTTGTCTAAAGTGCTGTGGAATTTGATTGCTTCATGAATTTTATTTTTGCAAATTGTTATTTATTACCATGTGGACAGTATAGAAATGCTTTTAAAATGTATTTGTTCATCTAAGGCTTAAACGAAGGATTCCAGGGTCAAAAGACCCATACCTTTAATCCTCTTCAAGCCTCTGACCCGTTGTATGATTTTGGGCCCAACTTTTAACTTTCTTACACCTCAGTCAGCTCAGCTGGAAAAGTAGTAGGAAAATGGCTTCACAGAAAACCAGATGCTCCATCTAAACCCAGTTCCACTGAAAAATAAGGGAACATAAGCTTTCCTTAAAACAATCACTGCAGTCAATAAAACGTGCTGTGGGAGAATGCAAATATAGTCTCCCACAGAATATAAATCATAGATTATGATTTGTTAAAAAAAAAAAAAGAACACAGACAGGACTTATACAAAAATATTAGGTTCCATAAAACAAAGGCAGCACTTAAGTCTGGATTCTGCAAATGTGTATACATATATATAGCTTTACTTATATGAGGTATTTTTAATTCAGTGGGATTAGTTGTATGCATAAGTAAAAGAAAGGCTTGATATATATATATATTCCCATGAAGTATGAAAGTGAGGTTTTTTCTGTGCATCGTAAATTTAATATCAGATTTATTTCATCTTTCCTAGCTGGCAGGTTCACCAAGCAATGAGGGACTAATAGCAGGAAAATTAATTGCATTGCACCTATCTGTAATGTGCAGTGCACAAGCTGATATATCAAATGCAGTGCTAATGTTCCTGTGCACATCGTTCTTTCTCACTAGTTTAAAGCACTCAGCTTGCTGTTTTTTCTGCTTATTTCATCTCCACGTAGGCTTGTGCATCCTTGGCACAGAGACCATTTTCACACATGTCAAGAAAGTCTCTGAGGTATCAAATAAACAGACTCTTCTTAGTGTAGTCTATATTTTATCCAGGTCTACAGAAAAAGCAAAGCCAAATAAAGATTATGTTTTAAAGGAGTCCATAAGTCTGGGGAACTTTTATTTTGGTTAAACTTCTTTTTTTTTCGTTTCCAAAAAGATGGCAAATCAAGGCAAGATGCTACTTTTCAATCATCACAGGGTATGAAAGTAGTGAAATGAGAAACAGTAACCATTTTTAATTTTTTAGAGTTTTTTCTGTTTCTTTAGGAAGTCTCTGTAGGAAACAACCCAGCAAAAATTAGAAATTGCAAGTTCATTCTGCAAGACTTAAATCTCCCCTCAAGGCTTGCATTTCTTAGCTAATATTTCAGCACTTCCCTCGCTACCAGTCTTCCATTTATGCCTAAAGACTATTTACGGGTTTCACCAAAAACAAATAAATAAACAAACAAACAAAACTTGATGGGATGTATTCACAAGTAACAGGGGATTCCAGTCTTCAGCATTTTAGGTTTTAACTCCAGCAAGGCTGCTGAAAAAACAATATAACAAAACCAGGAATATCATAGTATTGTCCTCCTGCACCCTATCTATATCAGTGGCGAATCAAGCTTAAAAAGTAGAGAAGTGTGGTTTGCTTTACACATACCAAAATACATGAGCTTCCTTTGCATAATAATGTGATTTCCCCTATGTCAGCCATAGAGCTTCTTGTTACCAGTGCTCAAAAGGAAAATCACTACATTTTAACGCTGTGGGACTTCCTGCGCATGGCTGTACATGCAAATTGGTAAAATTTGTTCTAAATAATAGAATTAGGCAGGGCACAGAAATAAAAGCAATATGCTGGAAAGAGTCCTTGCAGCTTTTGTAGAAGGAAGTCACATCACTATGCTGATGTAGCTCCTGGAAGAACTCAACAAGTGTGTGGACCAGACGAGATCGAATGGGTCTGGTTGTTTTGGATTTCCAAAAGGCTCTCACCAAAGGCTCTTAAAAAAATTGAGTATCTGGACTGCATAAGCAAGGTAAGAAAATATGAACTCCCATGGAGAAGTAACTGATTCAAAGGCAGGAAGCACAAGGTAGGAATAAACTACCAGTTTCTCAGTGTCCTTCCAGAGGGTCTGTCTATGCTGCTCAACATATCCACCAGTAAAAGAGGATGAGACTACTGCAGTTTCAAAGACTTTCAGAGCAAAGATGAGACGGATAGTGAGGGGTTGAACAAGGGTTTCATAAAACTGGCTGAGTAACAGAAGGTCAAATGAAATTCGGTGTAAACAAACGAACACAGGAAAACAAATCCTAACTTAGCCTTTACCATTGCCACTTAGGTACAAGATTTTATGGTCATGCTAGATAATTCCAGTCACCTGACTGCCCCACAGCCACCAAAAAAAGCAAATCAAATGCCAGGAATCATTAGGTAAGGAGCAGACATCAAAGTAAAACATACTGTTATACAATTTCATGAGTCTATGTGCAACAAAGATAGAAAAGGTCCACAAAAAGCCAACAAGGAAAAGCATGAAGCAACGTCTGTGCAAACATTATTTAAAAGACTCAGACTGTTCATCTCAGAAAAGAGATAAATTATGAAGTTACAAGTGGCAAGGAGGACATCAGCAAAGACTTCATTATTTCCATTAATATAGAAAATAAAGGCAACAAAAGAAATTATCAGATGTTAATTTCAAAACAGAGAAAGGGAGGTTATCCTTTAAAATATTATATGCTTAAATTGGGGAATCATTGTCAGACAGTGTTGAAACTGCCAAAGTTTATATTGTTAAAAGACCTAAGTAGACCAGTTCATGGAAGAAAAAACTTTCATGAGCTGTCAGATGTCGAGACACCTGTCGCTGACTCAGGAAACCCCTGAACTACATTTCACTGAAGCTTGAAGAGTGCACCAGGGTAGTATCATTACAAGCTGTCCCATGGGTAGCAGCTAGCACTGAAGTCAGTCCATTGAGCTATGTGTACATGAGGAACGGCTGTATGGCTCCTGCTCGTGGTCTCTGTGGATTTACTACAACAGTCAATCCATAGGCATGAGATTGCAACATTCCCCAATACAGGTAGACATGATACTGGGCACAGGGACATTTAGGACTCTGTTCTGTAACCGGATAGCTGTAATTTGCAATGTCAACATCTTATTTAGTGGGAATGGCAAGGGATTTTTGATGCCTTTGGTAGGCCACAGCTCTCTCACCTTTGGCTATCTGTTTTACTGTTCTGTGCATCTTTCTCTGTAGATGTTTTTCCACAGGACTGTGCTGACAGGAACAAAAATGCATTCATTTCACTGAAACTTCCCAAGGGAAAGCATGTCCTTAACAAAATAATTTTCAGCAGCTTTCTGTGCAAAGGCACGATAAGATGGCTCCCCGGAGAATGCGTGCATGTGTCCCTTCAGTAGCTGTCTTCCCTCCTGCCGAGCACAACTTGTTGGAATCACACACACACGCCCAAGGATTGTTTTTACTCCACCCACGTGCTGCCAGGAGGTTTTTCAGACTTTCAACATGCTGTTTCCAGGGCAACCATTGATCTCAGATTTCAAACATTGCCAGAGCTGCGTATTCTCTTGGTTTTCTGTCCTCCTTTTGGAATAAGACATCTGCAAGCCAAATTTTGCCGTAAACAGTCCCAATACTACGCACATGAGTGGGGTTCTAACAAGCCCGTTACCAAATGCCTGGGGGTTGCTCTTGGTCTTGTATCTAATACAGTCCATATGCACCAGGGAGCTATAAACACTACCAATGTGCCTCGAGGTGGTTGAGTCCTTGATGTTTAATTTCTTCTTGTCCTCAAAAAGCCTTAAAAATAAGAGGTCAGGTCTCATTCAGGGTATCTAGGTTTTGTGAGGAGAGTCCCTCCAGTATAAAGACGTGTACTGTTATTAAACTTATTTCTGCTGCTTCCCATACCGTTTACTGTTCAGGAAAGCTAAAGAGACTGCAAATAACAGCCTGTAAGGTAAAACCTGAATTCATTGCACATGCACTTGAAAGACAAGACACAGGGACCCATCAAAGCTTCTAGGGGCTCCAGAGGAGAGAAAGGAAGGAAGCAGGACAAATGGACGTGATCATTAAAGGTGCAGAGATGTCTGCAAGTGCTCTGCTGCCTCTCTGCATGGGGAGCCACCAGCCCAGGCACAGTATCTCCAAGAAGAGCAAACCCATGGTGAACTGGTGCTTCAACCTCCTACTGGGCAAACTAGTGCCTGGGACGCCTCCAGCTCCTGCCCCCCACTGCAAATGGGGCAGGATCAGCTGTTCAAGCAACCTGTGCCTGGAAAACAGGGGCAAACCCCAGCCCCAAATGGGGATCTTTTATGAGGCCAGTAAACACAAACCCCCCTAGCTCATCTAGCCCCAAAAGTCAGCATCCTCAAAAGATCCACCTCAACCACATAGTTAATAACACAAACTCCTGCTCATGCAAAATACCTTTCTGAATACCATCCTAAACACTCTGGAGAGATGAGACAAAAAGCAGCTTTCTTTATGATTCCCTTTTGAACTGGCTGCATTATTTCTGGGCTGTACATTAAAACAGATGTCTCATTGATTTCCTAGTCACAAAGAAATCATTCTTTTCATGTCTTGTGACGGGTATTTCTTCAGATGAACAGCTTCGACTTCAAACAGGATCTTTTACCTCATGGAATAACTTTTCCCAAACTGATTTAAAAATATCTGTTAGAAAACCAAAGTCACCCTCGTTGTGTTTCTTAAGCAAAGGGTGAGGAGAAATTTTCTCTTTTCAAAACTGCACAAAAAGTCACTGTCATTTGACATTTTTGTCCCACACAGCCCTGATCATGATGGAACATAACAAGTGCCTAATTAAGGAGCGTTTACTTATTATTTTTTTTAATCTCATTATCAGCCCTGAAAGAGTAAGCCCAGACATCTTTATTTTTCATTTAAATCACCTCTCCTTCATTGAAAGGGGGAGTTCAGTGCACTTTCTCAAACTACTTATATAGGGTTTGTTTATTTTGTAATCCTTGGAAAAACTTTAAAGAGAAGGGCGGGGGGAGAGGGGCAGGGCGGGGGAATACAGCAGTATAGAAATAATATTTTCTGCTTTGAAAGTAAAATGTCCTGTACTGAGGTAAAGCAAACTGGGGAAATAACTTTGTGATTTACTGAAGTGCAAAAAAGGAAGCATTTTATATATATTTTTTGGTTTTCAATTTAGAGAGGGACACAATGCTAGGAAGACTACCTTGGTCTTTTCCTCTTAATCCTTTGCCACTCAAATCCTTTGTCCCACTTGCACTCACTATAAAAGAGGAATAAACCCCTCCCATGAGCTACTTAGTTAAATAGAGTCTGAAGGGGAGGGAAAAGCTTGATTATAATGTTAACATGGCTCCTAATTTAGCCAGGAGAATTTGTTGTGTTGTTCCCTCCAGTAGATTTTTTTTTTCTCAGGAGATACATCAAAGGTAAAGAAAAGAGCAGCTAATACATCTGACAATGAATATGACATGAATAGCTACACGCACCAATTAACTTCACAGGCAGCTTCTATCTGACCAGAGCACACCTGAGCATCTGCTTCTTCAGAATACGGTTGCAGTACTTTATAAAGTCTCGTACAGTAGACCAAAAATACACTCAGAAAGTCACTTCGTTAAATCAGCATCAAGTTTGTAAACACCTTTCTCATTAGAAATATAATTTATGAGAAGATCCAGTTATATGATATAAGAGCAAGAGCAAATATGAGAATTCTAGATGCCAAAGCTTATTCTCCACAAGGCTTTCTTGGATAGCACAGTATAATATAAAATGAAGAGCAGTCTTGGTGAGTGGAATTTCACATTGTGAACTCTAGAGTTTCTGCTCATCTGTGTTGTTCTGAGTGCATACTGGTGATCATGTTTCTACATACCTGTGTATAGAGAGCTTCAAAATAAGAAAGTTACCAAATAGAATAAAAGCAAAATTTGGAGGTCATAACCACAAATTTATCCACTCTAGAAATCGGAAACATCACAACACATCCAAGAATTTCTTGAGTGGGAAAAAAATAATAATAATCTTAAGTATTTTTAAAACTTATTCTTGGTTGCAAAAATTCTGTTCAAGCAGAAACAGTTTTTAAAATTAAACATCAGTCACAAAGAAAACGGGATGTTTTATTCCATGACCAGAATAAACGAGCAAGGGTGGCACATACCTCCTTCTGCTTTGCTCTGTCTTATCAAAAGGCCTCATGGCTTCTAGCAGAGTAACATAGCCCTGCGCTTGCTTCTGTATGCACAAGTATGGCACTCCAGTTCACATGTGGATGTAGCTATGGGATACTTGCAGCCATATATCACAAGAACAGGGCCACATATACATATGGCGTGTAACATCCGCAGATGTCCCTGACTGCTTACAGGCAAAGGCATCCACACAAGCACCAATAGACTTGGAGCTCCAGCAACACGGGCTGAGTTATCCTTCAATACACCCCAGCAAACCAGCTATTTTAGGCACTGCAGGAGCACAGGTTACACTTACAAAAACAAACACGTGGAGTGACATCCACTCCACATGAAAAGAAGAGCCTGTTATCTCTGTGGGTGTCAGTTTAGCATAATCCCCACAGAAAAGTTTAGCTTTCTTTAAAATACTCAGATGTCATATTTAAGAAGGGCCCATTCACTTCAGACCCAAAATACACAAACATGCCTTGAGTGATAAAGCAAAAAAAGGTACTTTTTGCTGATGTTTTGTGGTTTATGATTTCTGAGTAGGTGAAGTATGGACCTCGGTTGTTGTTTTCATTTTCTGAGGGGTTTTTATTATTATTAAGTTTTAATTTAGTTTGGCTCAATCTTTAGTTTGTAGGTATGTAAATACAGGCAATCCCATGCCAATAGAGCAATAATTCTGGTCAAAATGAAACACAGAGCTTTAGGCTATAAACCTAAGACAAAAATCAAAGGATTTAAATGAAATCTGACATGGCAACTCATTAAATTCAAGACTATCCATGATATTTTATTAAACATCAGTTAAGTACATCTTTAAACAAGATGAATGCAAGTTCAGGAAATGAAACAGTCATTGCCTAAACATTTAACATGCTAGAGACAAAGGAAACACACTACTGTTGAACCATATCAGAGGAATCTCCCCAGCTAGTTCATGGTCTTGTCTGCAAGATCTGTCCATATCAGCATCTCCAGAGGCATATATCTCTTTTCTAAAACAACCTCTAAAACCAGCCTGAAGATTAGATGACTGAACACAGTATTTCCAATGAGGCTACATCACCATGAAGACATCAGAGCGTTTAATTGTTTGACATGCTGTCTCTTAGACATTTGACCAGTAGGGTTGATTTTGAGTTCTTTTTCTATATGCTGAAAGCAAAGCTTTCAAAATGACACCCAAATACTGATTTTCAGGGTATAAAAACTTGCCATACTGGGTAAGAGTTGAAGTCTCAGTCCACAGTCCTGTTTCCAACAATGTCTAGGTGATTCAGTAAAACACACAAGACCTATAGCAAGTAATTGAAATGAACTTTCTCCCTCCCATGCTGGAGATCTTCCTTATCATTGCTGGTTGCCTTTAACTGAAGATCTTATTCTGTGGTGATTGGGTTGATACAGAGTTCCAGATGTTTTTTCCAAAGGCACATTACTTTATAGCTTTCCTTGACTTTTATCTGTCATTCATTCAAGTCAGTTCATTCACAGAATCACAGAATCACAGAATCACAGAATGTTAGGGATTGGAAGGGATCTCAGAAGGTCATCTAGTCCAATCCCCCTGCCAGAGCAGGAACACCTAGATGAGGTTACACAGGAATGTGTCCAGGTGGGTTTTGAATGTCTCCAGAGAAGGAGACTCCACAACCTCCCTGGGCAGCCTGTTCCAGTGTCCTGTCACCCTCACCGTGAAGAAGTTTCTTCTCATATTTAAGTGGAACCTCCTGTGTTCCCATTTGTACCCATTGTCCCTTGTCCTATCATTGGTTGTCTCCGAGAAGAGCCTGGCTCCATCCTTGTGACACTCACCCTTTACATATTTATAAACATGAATGAGGTCACCCCTCAGTCTCCTCCGAGCTAAAGAGACCCAGCTCCCTCAGCCTTTCCTCATAAGGGACATGCTCCACTCCCTTACTTATCTTCGTGGCTCTGCACTGGACTCTCTCCAGCAGTTCCCTGTCCTTCTTGAACTGAGAGGCCCAGAACTGGACACAATATTCCAGATGTGGTCTCGCCAGGGCAGAGTAGAGGGAGAGGAGAACGTCTCTCGATCTACTAACCACACCTCTTCTAATACACCCCAAAATGCCATTGGCCTTCTTGGCCACAAGGGCACAATGCTGGCTCATGGTCATCCTGCTGTCCACCGGGACCCCCAGGTCCCTTTCCCCTACACTGCTCTCCAACAGTTCATTCCCCAACTTATACTGGAACCTGGGGTTGTTCCTGCCCAGATGCAAGACTCTACACTTGCCATTGTTATACTTCATTAAATTTTTCCCCACCCAGCTCTCCAGCCTGTCCAGGTCTCCGCTGGACAACAGCACAACCTTCTGGCGTGTCAGCCACTCCTCCCAGTTTGATGTCATCAGCAAACTTGCTGACAGTGCATTCTAGTCCCTTATCCAAGTCATTGATAAATACATTGAATAGTACTGGTCCCTGTACCAACCCTTGAGGGACTCCACTAGATACAGGACTCCAACTAGAGTCTGTCCCATTGACCACAGCTCTCTGGCTTCTTTCCTTCAGCCAGTTCACAGTTCACCTCATTACCCAGTCATCTAGACCACACTTCTTCAGTTTAGCTGTGAGGATGTTGTGGGAGACTGTGTCAAATGCTTTACTGAAGTCAAGGCCACATCCACTGCTTTGTCATCATCTATCCAACCTCATTATGTCCTCATGAAAGGCTATGATGTTGGTTAAGCACGACTTCCCCTTGGTGAAGCCATGATCCTCTTATCCTTGATATGCTTTGAGATGGTGCCAAGGATAAGTTGTTCCATCACCGTCCCAGGGATGGAGGTGAGGCTGACTGGTCTATAGTTACTCAGGTCCTCCTTCTTGCCCTTTTTGAGGACTGGAGTGACATTTGCTTTCCTCCAGTCCTCAGGCACCACTCCCATTTCCCACGACCTAACAAAGGTGATGGAGAGTGGCCTAGCAATTATTTCAGCCAGCTCCCTTAGCACCCGTGAGTGCATCCCATTAGGACCCATGGATTTATGGACATCCAGATTGCCTAATTGCTCCCTAACCCAGTCCTCATCAACCAATGCAAAGTCCTCCATTGCCCTGACTTCCTCTGGGGCCTCAGGGGTACGGGGCTCCTCAGGACAGCTTCCAGCAGAGTAGACAGAGACAAAGAAGGCATTCAGTAACTCTGCCTTCTCTGTATCTTCTGTACCAGGGCACTGACCGCATTCACCAGTGGGCCTACATTGCTTCTAGTGTTAGCTTTATCTGCCATGTATTTGAAGAAGCTCTTTCTGATGTCCTTGACCCCTCTCGCAAGGTTTACTTCTAAGGAGGACTCAGCTTTCCTAGTTGCCTCCCTACATCCTCTGACAACAGCCTTATATTCTTGCCAAGTGGCCAGCCCCTCCTTCCATGATCTGTAAACTCTCCTCTTCCACTTGAGTTTGCCCAGCAGTTCCCTGTTTAACCACGCAGGTCTCCTGGCTCCCTTCCTTGACTTCCTACATGTTGGGATGCTCTGATCTTGAGCTTGGTAGAAGCAATCCCTGCAACACCCACAACAGTATCACCCCTGCCAGCCTGCCCCTTAATTCTCACCCACAGACTCTCAACTCGCTCCTCATCCACCCCTGGACAGTACTCAATACATTGTAGTTGCTCTCTCACATAAAGAGCAACTCCACCACCTCGCCTGGCTGGCCTGTCTTTCCTGAGAAGGACATCCATGACCACATTCCAGTCATGTGTGCTGTCCCACCATGTCTCTGTAATTGCCACCAGATCATAATCTCCTGACCGCACACAGGTTTCTAACTCCTCCTGCTTATTCCTCATGCTGCATGCATTGGTGTACAGGCATTTCAGGGAGCGAGCTGAGCACACTGATTTCAGTCCCTCTGACGTCCCCAGTCACATTCATTGAAATAATTTTGTGCAATTACATTACTTTCTTTCATCTCTTTTTGCACATCATTAGCAAAGAAAGTAACTTCAGGATATAAATTCAGCTCCCCTTTTGTGAATAATTGTGAATATTCTTGGGGTTTGGTGGGATGGGTAAGGGCATTGACATTCCTGTTTTCCCAAAACACTTTGTTTCTCACATTATGACTGTCTAAACCTTTTATGGAGACTTTTAACTAAGAGGAACAATTAATTAAAAACATCAACTGACTTCCTTTTTCTGTTATTTTATTACGACCCAATTTAAGTTTATTAATAGACTGCAAAGCAGTCTAGACATTACTTTCAAGTATATGGTGATATTCTTAATATTTTGTTTCACTTTCAATGCTCTTTTTAAGCAAGAAGAATCACTCGATGCAGATGTTGCTGCTCTACAATTACTCTTATCATCACCTTTTGCCCTTTTAAAAGATACAGATTCAAACAGTAAATATATTAAAACAGATAAATTAAAGGAATAAGAATTTTAAAGTAATGAGGTCTTTAAATACTTAGTTAATGCCTTAAGCACATAATGTTAAGAAACTGCTCTGTTCCTGTATATGTGCAAATAATTAGGATGTAGATGAGGGTATAGCAGAGGTTTTTCAAAAATAAGTAGCCCCATTCCTGGCATTTTGAGCTAACATAATGTATGCTGATCTGCACTACAAACAGCCCTAATGTTCATCTCACTGCCATACATTGTATGGCAACTCAAAACAGATTTTCCAAGTTCACCAAATCAAGTCCTCAGTCTTGAGAGGATTAAAAGTGGCTAAGAATATGGAAACGTAAGTAACAACCAAAATACATCTGAGTGTGGCCGTTCTCCTCAACCTCTCCTGTTTTAACAGGCTACGCAAAACGTGGCTTGTTTTACCATACAGCTCAAGCCATGGCCACACTTTCCTATTGTCAGAGCCCTGCAGGCTGGCTGCAATCAATGTGCAATCTGCTTCTCAGAGGACTCAAGACTGCTACAGAGATTATTTTTATCAAAGTTATCACAGATAGTGTATTAAAATCATAAAGTTTTCTTAGCAATGCTTTAAAGAAAAAGAGAGAGAAAGGAAAAAAAAAAATAAAATAAAAAACAGGCTTAGAAAAGCTTACCAGCTGAGAGGAAGATCAAGTCACAAAACTGTGTTAGATCCACAGGTGTCTTGCTCTGCCAAATTTAAAGGACCAATTTCCAAAAAGTACTCCTTGGGAGCAGTATGACAGCTGTTACATGTCGTTACCATCTAGCTGAAGCAGCATTCCTCATTTCATGAGGAAGATCAGTAGTGACCATTTAACCAGAAAGAAGAAGACTGCTTTTGTGTGGCTCCTCTGCATTAATCTACACCTGGTTGTGAACCTTAAGTTGCCTGTCTATACAGAGCTGCCACAGAGCTCCCAGTTACCACTGGAAAGCAAATTTCTTGGCTGCTCATACTGCGCTGGCCTTGGACCATCATGAGTATGTCCAAGCTGACACTTGTCTGCCCCTCCATGCAGCCTGTTTTCCATATTATTGTGGCTTGACACACCTGGCACATAAGCCAACATAACACATAACCCATATGCTGTTGCCAGCTTTAAAAACATTGCAACAGGTGCAAGTCTCCCATGTGTGATAATATCACCCCATCACACCTAATCCACTACACAAGAGCTGATTGTCTGGGCCGTGGCATGATCCAAACACAAAGTCTAAGCCCTCCTCACTTTACCTAGGAGAATGAATGGCACCAGCATTGTCATAAAGTTTCCCAAAGCTGGTAGACCTTAGACAAGGTAACTGACAAGCCACCTCAGCAACATTACACACAGATCAGCAGCCAGTTCTGTAAGATTAAAGGTAAGAAACACAGCCTGCTCTGGAGTGAAAAATTCCTTCTTCAAGTTCAAGGTGTTTCTGACAGTCCACTTGTCACACTGTGACCCAACACTCTCCTTGGGGCAACAGGGGATCTCAGTACCATCCATGAAAAGTAAAACCACTGTTCATTGAGAAAGGATGATATGAATGGCCACAGCACGAATGATGTAAAACATAACCCAGGGGACAGGAGAGGGAAAAGGAGCCTGATGACTTTTTCAGAGGGCAGTGGCAAAACAATCACATGACTGTGCGAGTTTCTTCCAAAGGACATGCCACTGACAGGCTGAGTCCAATACCCATGAGCTCTTTGATCCGAGCTGTGAAATAAATTTTTTATGGGGTTAGATGGTATCTTTGGAAGTTCTAGTAGTATTGTCTTTAAATTACCTTTAGCTGTGCGTAACAGATGGGCAATATGTTAACTTTATTTACAGGCAGTCCTCATTCACAGAACAACGGAGGTGGAAGGGGAACAACCTGTTTAGTTTTGACATGAAGGACTTCTCTTGGAAAAAGTTCTGCTGAGAAGTTATGGGGGACTTTTTTTTATCATTTTGCATTATCAGTTTGGACTTAAACTTCTGTCCCACAGCTCTATTGTTCTCCCCTGGAAATTCTTAATCAAAGTTTAAACATTAATCAAAACGGAAATAAAACTAAAATTACCTCTAAATTACGGTGAGTTATGTCTTGGCAACTCTACCCTTTTGACCCTGCTGTCACTTTGATGAATCCAGCCCATTGTGTTGTGTAGTAGAGTGCTGGCTTGCACGAGCTATAGCACAAGCTGCCAAGTAGTATACTGACTGGTTTGTAGATGCCTCTACTATCAAAGCTTCTGAGTGTGTATAGACAATGTCATAGATTGGTTTAAACAAAACTACTGAGTAAAACCAACATCCAGGCAACAACTTCCATTCATCAGACAGAAGTCTGGGAGTGACTTGGGTTTTGTAGCATCTCATGAAGATCAGTAGCCTTAAATTCTCCTAGGTCAATGGGGATGAAAAGTTGCAGAGATAGTAGTTTTGCTTAAGAATAATTGGTTGGGATCTACAATTAGTAGATCTGTCATTAGTTGATCATAATCACTTAATACTAGTAATCCACTGTTCATACTAACAATCCATTCATCTCACTTGTCTTGGCAAGACAAGTAGCAGTTCAAAATATCTTCCTCCAACCTGTGTAAGGGATCAAAAATCATAGAATCACAGGATCAAAAAATGGTTGGGGTTGGAAGGGACCTCTGGAGATCATCTAGTCCAACCCACCTGCTAAAGCAGGTTCACCTGGACTAGATTGCACAGGAAGGTGTCCAGGCGGGTTTTGAATGTCTCCAGAGAAGGAGACTCCACAGCCTCTCTGGGCAGCCTGTTCCAGTGCTCTAGCACTCTCAAAGTAAAGAAATTTTTCCTCATATTCAGACAGAACCTCTTGCACTTCAGTCTGTGCCCATTGTCCCTCATGCTATCCCTGGGCACCACTGAAAGGAGTCTGGTCCCATCCTCTTGACATCCACCATTCAGATATTTGTATTATAAGATCCCCTCTCAGCCTTCTCTTCTCCAGACTGAACAGACCCAGCTTTCTCAGTCTCTTCTCATAAGAAAGGTGCTCTAGGTCCCTAATCATCTTTGTAGCCTGCCTCTGGACTACCGTTCAGTAATTCCTTGTCCTTCTTAAACTGGGGAGCCCAGAACTGGACTTGAGTCCAATAGCCTTTGTGTCAGGTTGTCACACAGAAACCTGTATCAACAGCTTCAGCTGCATCCACAGCCAGAGAGTTCACATGGGATAAGAACTGAATATATCTGTCTTCCTCTAGCAACCCACTGGACCTGTAAACTGTAGTCACTCCCAGCTCTGCCATTGCTCTGTGGTGGGACCTTACCCATGCCACGTCAATGCTCTGCCATTCTCATCATCTCTGCTTTAGCTTGATGTTTCACACTACACCCACATCGGGTCATGTAGGCAGTAAGACTAAAAATTCTGTCAAGATCTACATCTAGCATTAGCCTGCAATTACCATCGGAAAAGATGTTTTTCTAGTGATATCATTCCAGTGTCATCAGAGCTGCCTGAAACAAATACTTCATTGTTTTATTGCATAAACATCCTTCTAGGTCACGTCTGCCTTTATGAACTTTGTCTATGCCATCAGAGAATGGAAGATGGCAGAGGTAGCCAAAGTGCGTCAGCTCCACAAACCCACTGTTTCCTGGTCCAACAGCTGACCAAGCTGTGTCCACACATCATTGCTGGGGAGCCGGCTCTTTCCCAGAAAGAAAATAGAAAACATACTGTATCATTGTGGGGCAGCTCCAGCACGCTAAATAAAGTCATATACTATCACTTCATAAGCAAAACCTGCTGCTGAGGGTTAAGAAAGGTTATGCTTGGTTTTGAGGTTTTAAAAGCTTTCTTTTATTCTTTTTTTTTTTTTTCTCTTAACCTCAAGGGATCCAAACCAGAAGTTCCTTCCTGTCTGAGAGAATCGGGCCTAGGACAATTGTAGCCTGATTCTCCTCTCAGCTGTATGGACTGAAGTCAGATGTGCCTCCAGTGAGCTGACAGAGCTACTTCAGCATAAAGCCAGGGCGGGGGAGACAAGAATCTGTGCCATGCTAATGAAGTCATAACAGCAGCAGCCCTCCAGAGCAGTGTCAATATTTTCAAACCAAAATGATGTTGGTCTTTCAGCTGGAACACACAAGATTTTGAAGCTCATTCAAGTAATCTGCTCCAAAATATTCGATTCCTTTCCAGCACCATTTTATTGCAGTCGATAATATGGGTCTCTAGCCCATTGAGGACAAGAAAAATGGCAATGACTTTAACCTCCTTTCTCTTCTTTCTAGTTTTTAGCCCAGATGAAAGAGCAGACTAACGAGAATAAGCAACAGCAACGGGTAAGGAGCCCTTGTGGGTGCCACAAGGTATGACATTCTCCAAAGCATCCTGATACTTGGTGACAAGAGGGGCTCTTGTGAACACAGGCTACGGCATGTAGACCACAGAAGTCATTCAGCAGTCCCTGCAGTCAGACCACAACCATTGGGTAAATGGGAAGGTCTACACAAAAGGGTTTGGACACTGGAAATTATTTTGATATTTACCTCAGGCAAGGAGAAAGAACTACCATTATGTGTCTCAGATCTTTTTCTTTTTAAACCTAGTTATCTTCATAGAGTCTACAAAACCAAGAATCTCAGAGGATTCTGTCTGTGATAAATAAATCTCCTTTCTTCAAAGAAAGACAAGTGCATCCTCTAATTTTGATCCCTGTAAGAATTTGAGACCCAGCACAAAATTAGAGTTTGTGGTCCTAGTTAATCCAGTACAGGTAGACTCTGCCATGGGGAATACGTATGTTTTCAGCATCAGTGCTTCTTGTCTGCTCTGTCTTTGGCCTTTGAACCTCACTTGTAATTCCTGACATAGCTCTTGATCCTTCTTCACAGGCTTCTGATTTGACCTTTGCTAATTTTCTTCCTCCTAATCCTGACATGCTTGTCTTACATTGCTTAAATTTTATCTCACCTGCTATCCCACAATCTGCTCTGCAGTCTGTAGTCCCCAGTATTGTAGTTAAGCCTCTGAGGAACCTCTTGACCAGACCTTCCGGCTAAGTGTAGCCTATTTCCCAGATTCTAATTGACTGCAGTATCTCCATCCCACCTCCAAACCTGGTTCCAGTTTGACTCTTCTCAGTGAGTCTGACTACCCATATCCTGCTGTGTGCATTTTACCTCCCAAGCAGAGGAATATGACAGACTAGGTCCTGAGTCATCTGTGATGACTAACAATATCCAGCCTACATTCATTCCTAAGCCACTCCATCTTTTCCACATCAAAAATTCTCACCCTTTTGGGGAGATTTTGGGAGCTGAAATTGTCTGAATTTCTTTTTACATTCCTGTACTTAAGCATTTCAGTCCAGTAGAGGACCTGAAATATCAGTAGATATCCTGGACCCACCTTGCACACTCCAAGTAAAATATGTCTTTTTCTGTCTTTTGTTACAAAAGGCATTTCCCACTCTGGCAAAGGACAGCATCAGTCCAAGGCAGTGCTAATCATTTAGATGTCCAAGTCTCGTGTTACCCTTCCAGTCTCATCATATTTCTGTGATACTCTCCTGTGTTACTTTACCTCTCTTTCCCACTAGCATCCTGACCTTCATAGTCCAATGAATGTGTTGACCAAGAGAGGACTTTTACGGGGTTATTGGTCCCATCTTGCACAGTATATGGTTCCTGTCACACAGCTGAACATTTGGCAATATCACAGAGTGGCTGAACATCAAGCAGCAATAAGGGCATTGCCCTTCCTTTTGTCTGCCTCTCCTGAACTGAAGACGCCTGTTCTCCACCTGAACTACTCCTTCTTGAGCAAGACAAGCCCAACCCCACTGACAAATGCAGCTCCCCTGTCCACACCCTGGCTGGATCTTCTGGCTTTTTCTGGTGGCATCAAGAGGAGAAGGTGGGATGCTTCCTGTCTGCATGCCCAAGCTCTTTGGAAGTCTGGGTGCTACAACACACCCAAACAGCTTAAATGAGGCAGCACTGTAGACTGGGATGGGACTGGTGGAAAAGCATTGTCTCTTCCATACCACCAAACTCAGAATCAGCTCAAAGCTACTTAAGCAAAATTAGTTTTAGCTCCTGTTGGTGAAATCCTGGCTATTCAGAAAAAGTTTCCCATACACAGGGTAGTCAAATATGGGTGTAAAATTATTCTGACTAATATCAGGAAACCCAGTAAGAACAAGGCAGATACTATGCACAATTTTTTTGCCAGGCTGCACAAATATATAGCTTCTCAAAGTTACAGCAACTTTTAATGAGTTCTAGAGCCTGTACTAGATCCTTGCTTTAATCACCTCCTAATATCTGTGAAACAGTGTGTTCCAGAAAGTTACTGGCCTCTCCAGTAAAGAAAGCGGGTCTGGTTGGATGTTTGTGAGTCTAACAGTAAGAAGTTGTGTGTTTTTCTTCCTTAATTGTAAAAGATATTCACAGACTGACTTTTTTCTTTCCTTTCTGGGGAAATAATCCAATCTGTATGCACTTCCATACTGATGATTCTTTGTCTTCTCTCCTGACACACTGCACAAGAAACTAAAAAGGTAGAGCTTTAATATTTTATTACTTCTATAGCCTTACTCCAAGATGTTTATAAAGAAGGAAATTGACCTCTTCCTGGATACCAATGAACTGTCAACTTCCTCCAGCCAGCTTCTTTGTAACATGTGAAAAGCCTTTCTCATAGCCATGTTTATGAGCTTTGCTCCAGCTATAAAAGGAGAGTGAAAAGAAAGCAAAGGAGTTGGAGGAGGAGATGCTTCTGTCCTTCCATTGAACTCCTGATATTCACCAGAAACAGGTAGGAGCTCAGTATGTGACACACATCTCAGGCTGTCTTCACACTTCTTGGATTTGGGAAAGATTTGAGCAAGGAAAAGGCAGGCAGTGTGTCAGAGCTTCCATCGAAGCAAGAGGGCTTAGACAGGACCCTTCCTGTACATCAAAGTACCCAGAATAAACTGTGCATTGTTCCTGAAGATATAAACAAGAGATTCTTTAACTTTCATGCAAGCCCTTGCAATTTCAATTCTTTCCTTCACACATGTATCTGGAAATGCTCTTTGCTAAAATATAAATGCCCCTATTCTCTCTGTCCCAGCAGGAAACCTGGGACGTCCATTAACAACATCAGAACTTGACAATACCCTGAAACCCCTAACGCTGGGTAAAGCACCTGGTCTGACAGTTCCTAGGTTAATTTTTATGCTTCCCCGTGCCCCCCATCCCTCCCCCACCTCAATAAACTTGCAGGCAACTACATACTTTTCTCAACAAGTCTCTGGAGGAGAGTTCTGTCCTCTCTACCTTAAGGGAACATTTGATTTCAATGGTTTCCCAAGCCAGACTGGCATCACAAATCAGACTTGAACTATTGACCCACCTCACCTCTCTCAAATTCTGGGAGGTAAATTAGAGAAATTCATGCCAAATACCAGATGTCTGAGCCAGGTGGGTATTTGTAATGGCTGGGCCAGCTTAGATGGTACCTTTAGCAGGATTAGGACACCAAGCCACTCACACCTTGGACAAAAGAATAGCTGTTGGCCAAGAACAGTAAATGCACAGCTCCTGTGATCTAGTTCTGAGTCCCTGTATATGAGAAAAGGACTAGGAAAAGCCCTTCCCATACAGTCAGTTGGTTCAGTGGCCAAAATAGTGCATAACTGGGGGGTAGATAAAAGCCAGGTTTAGTGCAGAAGGCGGGAAGTTAAAATGGATCACATCCCTGGGAAGCAGAGAGTTGACTGAAGTCTTTCAGGCCACCAGCAGCTGTAGCTTTGGAAGAAAGAAGATAAAAATATCTGTAGAGACAGACGTGGGTCACAGCATTGCAGCCTTACATTCTTTTAGGCTTTTTATACAGAAAATAAAAAATCAATGCAAAAGGTAGACTAAATCACCTTGGGGTTTTTTTCCCCAGTGGTGACACTTTGAAACAGTTCTACAGCCTGTGGTTTTTCTTCAAACCACCCCATTCAGAAAGGCTTCTGCACATTCCCTTTCCAAGGATCTCATTGCAGACATCTTGTGACCAAATATGCAATCAAACCTACTAGTCTCAACATCGCTCATGAATCTAGAAACTTTTTAATTAAAAACTCTGCTGCCAATCCCCTGGCAAACAATCCTACATAAAATAAAATAAAATAAAATAAAATAAAATAAAATAAAATAAAATAAAATAAAATAAAATAAAATAAAATAAAATAAAATAAAATAAAATAAAATAATAAAATAAAATAAAATAAAATAAAATAGTTACTCTTCCAAAAGCATCAAGTGTGAGCAGTTGAAAAAGCATGAAACAGGCTCAAATCAACTTCAGCTCTGCCTGGTTCTTACTGAGATCCTTGGTACAGCTCTTTCAACTGCCTGCTCTGAGTTTAGGGCCTGATGCAGCAGCGCACTGAGCACCTGTTGAAAAAAAAAGGCATAGTTACTGGCCACTGGCATCAATACACATTGAGTTTCTTGTCACAGGACAGACCTAAGGAGACGGGAGCTCTCCCCTTGCAGGCACGCGAAACCTCACAGGCGGGCTGGCTTGGCTCTCCAGCACAAAGCCTCTGCCTGCCTCTGCCAAGCTATACAGCTCTCAGCCAAGTGCTTTAGCTCCCACTGACCCTATTTTACAGGCAAATTAGACAGGGCACTGTTTGGTCCCTGAACTTCCTCCAGGCTGCTCTGACATGGACTCTGATGCTGTTTCCAAGTGAACTGAGGCTGAGATTTGAGTTTCCAGTGACACCAGTGTTGCTTGGGGCTTCTAGCTTGTATCAGAACTAGTGTGGCCAGCAGGACTCAGGAAGCGATCGTCTCCCTGTTCTCAGCACTGATGAGCACCTCGAATCCTGTGTTCAGTTTTGAGCCACTCACTACAAAAAACACATCAAGGTGCTGGAGAGAGTTCAGAGAAGGGCAACAAAGCTGGTGAGGGGTCTGGAGCACAAGTCTGATGAGGAACGGCTGGGAGAACTGGGGCTGTTCAGCCTGGAGAAAAGGAGGCTGAGGGGAGACCTTATTGCTGTCTACAACTACCTGAAAGGAGGTTGTAGCATGGAAGAGGTTGGTGTCTTCTCCTGAGTAGCAAGTGATAGGACAAGAGCAAATGGCCTCAAATTGTGCCAGGGGAAGTTTAGATTGGATATTAAGGAAAACTTCTTCACGGAAGGGGTTGTCAGGCATTGGAACAGGCTGCCCAGGGAAGTGATTGAGTCACCATCCATAAAGGTGTTTAAAAGACAAGTAGATGTGGTGATTAGGTACATGGTTTAGTGGTGGACTTGGCAGTGCTAGATAAAGGTTGGACTCAATGATCTTAAAGGTCCTTTCCAACATAAGTCATTCTATGACTATCTGATTCTATGCCTGCGTGAAAGGCCCATTTCTGCCTTTGCCCTCGCTCTCCCGCTGCCAATGTTGTTTCAGTCTTGCACTTGCATTTCCTGTGGTGATCTTGCCCTGACCTTTGACAGGCTCCACACAGTTAATTAAGTTTGGCTGCAAGTTGCTTCATTTCTGGCGGGGTTTTCATTTTGCCTATTCCCTTTCCCCCTCCACTACAGGATACAGCTCTTCAAGGGAGATTAATTCTGTCTTGAGGTAAAAGTCCAGAGATTTTTTCATTGACCTAAATTGAACTCCAGCTTTGCACTGACATCAGAATTTAGCCCTAGGACTTTCAAGTCCTGCCAAATTCATAGAAATGGAGAGCAGCATTCTTAAAAATCTACCTCCACTCATTAAAGCATTTTATTGAACTATATTTATAGTACGATTGGACAAGTATATGTGTCATTTGAGTTAATAATAATATTTCAAATTATGCAATTAAATAAATTATGAAAATAAATTAGATTCCTGTACTCAGTCAGCAAAAGCAAGGACAGAAAGGATTTCTCCTCTTTAACCTGCTTAAAAAGAGAATTAAAATTATATATGTTAATGCTACAAGATGGTTCTTGAATTAAAATATCACAGGGCCCTCAAAAGAGAATAAAGGGCTAGGTAAGAATGATTAATGTGCTTTTACACAATGAATGATACTTTTTATGTATCTTTGACCTTCTAAGGTCAAAGGGATTATAGGACTGTTTGAAGTTCAGGAGGAGCTGAGCAAGGAAACAAGAGGGCTTTTCATGGGGTGATGAGAAGCTGTGGCTGACATTTCAAGAGCAGAAAGCCTATTTTTATTAACTCCTTCTTTCTCAGGTAAAAAATGCTTTTGACAGCAAAAAACAGAAGCAAACATACAAATGTGCAAAAAGTAATCCAGTTTCCTCTGGAAGCACACAGACCTAAACTTGAAGTTCAGCAGAAGCAGCATGGTCATCCCTGATGAGGCAGAAAAGCCAGACCCATCAGAGGCAGGTCCCTGCAAGCAGGAGAGCATGAGGTTATCAGTGGTTAACATTGCTCTCTGCACTTCTGGAAATTTATTAGGACAGCTGTTCAGATTCTGCAGCAGTCATTGTACGTCTCAGATTTTTCCATTTAAACATTTGAAGAGTATGTCTTGTACATTTCTGTGCACAACACGATAGGTAAGCAAATATCAGGACAGTTATTTGAACATGCAAATAATAGCAAATACAAGATGTGTGAACTAGAGAAAGGAGTACAGCACAAGGACTCTAGGGTAGATAAGGTTATTTATATGCTCAGTGAGTATTTCACTTGCTGAAAAACACTTCTTGCAAGCAGGCAGGGGAAAGATAGGTTAGATCTAATGAACAGTTTTGGCAGTGAGAACTTAGAAAAATGAACAACAGGGCAAAGTGTTTCATTTGATATTTTCAGTATTCCTACCCTTTCTTGTTTCAAACTGGTAATATTTTCTTTAAAATTGCCCAATTAATTTAAAGAGTTTTAAAAATAATTTAAAATCCTGCAAAGGAAACTCAATATTTAACTTTGAGTCAAATGAAAGGTTTTGATCAACCTTAAATTATTTTTGTTTTTAAAAAATAATTACGTATGGGTATGTGGCTTTTAGCATGAATATTAATGTTTTGTAAACATATGCAGTTATATCAAAGTAAATTCTGTGTATCTACTTACTCAGCCTCAGTGGTGAAGTGTTGAGAAAACCATTTTCTTCTTTACCTGTTCTGAAATATACTGATTTTTTTTTTTTTATGCCACAAAACAGTCCTGATTTTGAGTCCTTGCAAAATGGGGAAAAAAATCACTTAGGGTCACCACTGTAACAAGAGTCCATTCCACCGACCTCAATTTAGCTACCAAACTGAAAATACAGTGGAGATCTTGTATGGAATATTTGGGAGAGGGCTTACTTCTCTCCACTTTTGTCTAAATTTTCTGAATTTTATGTACAAAATGAAACCTTTTCACTTTTCCAAAAGTATTTTTCATCTCCTAGATCTAACAAAAAAAAAAATTAATGAAAAATCTCATTTCTCACTCTCTCCCTTTGCTTACCCTCAAGCTATGAACACTAGTACTTGACTGTTAACACAGCTTGCTCAATTTACATCAGACTTTCTTAGCATAAGTTGAGGTTGCCAATAACATTTTCTACAAAAATGCAATGTGAGTTCTTGTCAAGAATGAACTCTTAAAACTTAATTGGAAAGAGCCTGCAAGCATCCACAGTGTAAAGGATGAGTAACTTCCTTCCATGCAGAGCAACTGGCTTGAGCTCAGCCTCCTTCCTTGTCTATATCCGGAAAACATGGGAAGTTTCCATGTACATGAAGATGCCGTCACAGAGAGGCAGAACTCTGGAAAAGCCATTCAGTCCTAAATGAGACCTCTCTCAGTTCATCTTCATTGGTAAAGTAGTTTGAAGTGGCTATTTCCCCTTATTAATATTCTCTCCATAGACACCCAGACTCCGAAAGCAAATTCAACACAGCTTGTCAGTTAAGGGCTTAGACCAAGTACAAAACTATAGCTAGAGGATAAGGTATCTACCCTATAAAATCTATAATTCAAAGTCCTTTGCTGTCTATAGACCACTCCACTATACCTTTACTTGTGTTGACAGAAATGCCAGGTACAGTCTTGATTTCCAGAGCTTTCTGAAAGAAAAGGTGAATTCCATCTTAAAGTCTTCATTCAGCCTACTGTTTACTCTGGACTCATAGTGTAAATTCACACATGTTCAAGTACATTTTTTATTTAGTGGAATATTTGCCATGTAATACATGTAGCAAAGGGCAGACTGGTCAAATGATTCACTGAATCATTTTGGCTTGAAGAAAAGTTTAAAAAAGCCAGACTCGGGAAAGCATTAGTTGTGGTATTCTTTTAACTAGTATTATAGCAGTTGGAGTATTCAGGTGGATGTGAGAAAACACCGGTTTCCTTCCTCTGCCAGACGAGATGTAACCAATAGCCCTCACCTCCCAGTTCACCCATAATATCAACACTTTTTGTACTCAGCACAGGGTGTCTGTCTCATTCTGCCCCATTAACTACCTTCACTAGTAATTAAAGAACTTAAGAAACAACTAAACTGCATGTGGGTAGGGAGTCACTTTCATTTGCTTTAGTTGTCTCAGTTTCTAAAAATCTCATACAGGGTAGAAAAGCTTCAACAGAAGCAACTGAGGAAGCCTGACTAAGACCTGATGGTTTGGATGTTTACTACAGAGATCTTACTTAAAATTCACTGCTTTCTGATTCAGAGACTTTGTAGCGCAGGAAAAGTGAGCTGTGCATGTCAGAAGTGGTTAAAGGCTACGCCGTGCAAAGACGACGTGCGCAAACTCACCCTTTGTCTTTACCAGAACAGAGACTGCAGTGAAGGTGCTGCCTTCTGGTCTACTTTTTTTTAAATCTTTTTTCAAATCTTCAAGAGAAATATATACAGGAGAAGGCGTAGGTAGTCTGCAAGTTGGAACACTCCTCTGGGCTCATTTCTGTGTTCCAATAAATATTTATATGAAGTTGAAAAGTGACAAAACAGAAGAGTTCTCTGGCAATAGGTTAAAAGCATCTGACTCCTCTTTTGCATTTTCCAGTTTTGTGAATCTATCTCTTCATTTCCTTTGCTTTTCTTGCAAATGCTTGGAAAATGAAATGTTTCATTTTGGGGTGAATAGAATGTTTCATTCAATATAAAATGTCATTTTGGGAGTTTTCATTCTTCTTTCCTTGAGGAGAAAAAAAAAAATGGAAACAAGTCTAGATTCATTTTAATCCAAACAAAAATCTTGATTTTTTTTTTTTTAACTCAGTCACCGGAACAAAAAAATAAATTCTTCACATAGCCCTAATGATATATGCAATTGCTAGATCTCACTTGCTCAGCTGCTGTAAGCACTCCAGGCTATGTGAAAACTAACTGCTGCAACAAGAAAAGGTGTGCCAAGCACGTCTGAGTAGAAGACAATATGATTATTGTAAGACAGGTGAAAAAAGGGAAAGGGAAAATGGGGGAGGAAAAAGAAAGAAATAGGAGAAAAAGGAGAGGAGAGGAGAGGAGAGGAGAGGAGAGGAGAGGAGAGGAGAGGAGAGGAGAGGAGAGGAGAGGAGAGGAGAGGAGAGGAGAGGAGAGGAGAGGAGAGGAAATTGTCTAATGCTCTCTGCAGCAAGGCAAATCCCATAGACAGCTACAGCTATTCTGACTTAGAGAAATGGGAAAAGCAAGCAGGTAATGAGCAATTTGAATTTTCTGTTCTTTAACAGTAATGAAAAGAATTAAAAAGAAAAACCAGTCCAAACTCCTACACTTCAACACTCCCCTGTACACAAAACCAGGTGAGCCTACGCCAATTCCTTCCAGCGTGTGTGTTCAGACTTGGCTGATGCTGCATTCCACAAATAATTCCTCTTCTCTGTGCCTGCAAGACATTTCAGTGTAGGAATGGGAACACAACCCAACACTTTCAGTTAAAATAATTATTCAAAACTGCCAAACTCTGAGATACTTCTACTGTTTCTTGCTTAAGAGTTGGCATTTAAACTTTCAGAGATACGAAGAGGAACTTTGTTCATAGATCTAATGGAGTTCGAAGGAAATCCTGCATCTCATTTGCCTCTCCTGAAGACCGTGAGACCCACTCTAAGGCCTCCTTATAAGGGGACACTGCTAATATGTAAAGATAAGGATCGTATTGTACATTCAGAAAAATGTTCCTAATAAAATGTAAACCATCTGGCCATAAATACTGTGCAGTAAAAAGACCATCATATAAAATTATTATATTGCTTGCACAAAACAATGTATCATCTCCCGTTCTAATGCTTTAATCTTAATTAAACACCTCACAACCTTTTTTACATGTTTTACATTAGTTTCTCTGTTACCACCGTTCTAAAGGAAAACGTGAGAGGTTATTTGACTTTCTCTTTCTTTAGACTGAGAAAAACTAGCCTTCTTCTGGATTCGTGAGAATGACACATATAAACAAATAGCCTTTTTAAATTACAAATAGCTATTAAGACTCATTTCTTATGCATGATCATTCTTACAGAGAAGCTGGTCTGGTGCTACAAGACTTCGTGATTCTAAGCTCCACTGGTTGTTGTGTGTATATGTATTATAGCTTTGCTGAGGCAAGTTCTATTCTTTGACTCAAAATATCTCCCCCGGGGTTCAGTGCTTTCCTGAAAATGAGAAATAGACTTTGATCACAAAGTTCCCAGGTTTTTCCTCACTTTGACAAAGGAGATTGTTATTAGCCTGCTGGCAAGTGTTTTGAACTGTATCAAAGAATTCAAGTGAGTATTCTCATGGATCAGGAAGGGTTTTTTTAATTCTATGTAGAAGCATTAAGGACATGGCAATGGGAGCATGTAGGAGAGGCCAAGGGCAACTGTGCACTAAACACAGCTCTTTGGGCAGATTCTCAAATGTTCCCACTCATGACTTCACTTCCCAGTGCACTTCCAGGCTCATGACCCCACTTCTGATTGCAAGCCCTACTCCTGCAATCAAGTTCCCATCAAGCCACCTCTTAAGTACCATGACCTCTTGTTTGTAAACCCATGTCCTAAGGATCTGGTAAAGAGATAACTCCCTTGTGATACTCCCAGTACAGCTGCTGCCAGCAAACCACAGACATCTCAGGCTGCCTGCCAGTATACTGTCTTCCCTTACACCAGAGATGAAGATATTTCCACTCAAGTTTTTGTCTTGGAGAATAACGGTCCTGACATTACATGCCCATGTCCTAAAACTATAGAAATAACATGTTTAAACCCTCAAAACACATGTAGGCCAAGATGCCCACACAGTCTTTCCCAGACCAGCCTGCACTGCTGGCCCATGATTCCTCAGGATCATGGGAACGTTTCCACTGACCACCAGGACCTTCACGTAGGATGCTGCAGGGTTGAGTGTGGCCACAAAGAGGATGTGAAACCACACCTTGTCACAACTCTTTCACAGTCACTTCACCCACAGTTTGCAACGTTCCTTGTGTCACTAATAGGGGCAAGGGAAATTATGCCACCCTGGTAAACCTCCCTTCGTTTTTAATCCTTCATCATAAATCAGTTCCTCTGCTCTTGACTCTGTGTCCATTCATCTCTGGCTTTCCTCCATCTTACCATGGAAGTTGGAGAGCTCTCAATCATATTATCTTTCTCACGGGCAGTCTTTAAAGAAGAATACACAGCTAATCACAGAAGAACCATAGACTTGGGTCACGATTTGGGATGGAAACCGATGCTTAATCAGCCTCACACATGGTCTCCTCTTCTTGGCATCTCCTCTTCTGAACTGTCCCAAATCCCACTGTTTAGTTTCATTCACTGCAGATTGTTAGAACTCCACAAGGATCTACATTCAGTTCTGCTTGGAACATCCGTACAGGTCAGCTTCAGTTACATGCATGCACATCCACTAAAGAGAGAAAAATGTATCCTACAAAGTGTTTTTTGTTTTGATAGCAAATAATTCCTCACAGGATGTGGGATCATCTGCCACACATAAAAAATGCCATCTCTGACTATGATAACCATATAGGAAAGCTTAGACTGAAGTGGAACTTTCAGATGCATGTTAGTATTGATGCCACATGACTCCACCTCTCTGAGCCTGTCTTCTTGAATACAGGGCATATCTTCGCACCTCTGCTCAAAAGCACAGAAGCATGGATTGATCTTTTTTCCCTTTAATGATCATGCTTGCCAGAACTCAAGCCAGGAAATACCAGCTTCCATAGGCATTGCCGCTGTGGGTGGTTTGAGGCTGGTGCACCCATCCCTCTGGGGGAACAGATGTTACCACTGATTCACTTTGCAAGCATGTGAGTCAAAGTCTACATCTGTGACAACTTACGGTAAAGAATTGTCAGCAGCTGCAGAGCAAAAAAGCACAGAGCGAAAAGTCAATCAAGATATAAGGCAAGATACTGCATCAACCCTGAAAACTGACAAATGGAATCTATTTGATTCAAGCTGTGGCAAACCTACCTGAGCAGAAGAAAGAAAAAGAGAGGAGAGAGACAACAGTTCACTCAGTGCCCCACACACAATCCACAGTGCCTGCTCTCTGATGCCTTACACCCTTCCTCCCACATTAAAAACAGCTGGAAGGTGTCTGCACGTTACTGCAGGACTTCTGAGGAACCTTCTCCCCATCCCCTCCCTGAGCCAAGGAATCACTCAGAGGGTCTGGCTGAAATCCTGCTTCTTGCCATTTGCTGTCACAAAAAGACCCAGGATGTTCTGAAAGTGTTGATTTAAGTCTGCTGATCGAATTCCATCTCTACCATTTATTTTGCCCCTTTGATGCAATGTTGGCACACTATCAAAATTAAGGGAGGTTGCTTCGAATTGGGCAAGCGCAGTCCAGATGACAGCAATATTGTTACCCTGAATTTAAGTTTATGTATCAGTTCATTGTTTGTAAAAGGGGTTGGGATTCTCTAGGTGAAAAGTATTGCCTGCATAAAGAAGTAAAGCTACCTCCATGCCTGCATATGAGAGTAAATACTTGGGGGGAAAAAAAGAATAAAATAAATAAAAGTCTGCAAATATTTGATCAACTTTCTAAACAAATGTTTCCCATCTGTTTTCTTCTCTTTTATGTTTGCTTTTTATGCATATTTATGATATTGAGTTTTACTAGCTCAAATGTTTGTAGAAAGCAGAAATACACAAGGTTGCATACTGAGGAAAAAAAAACTAATTTTAAATGTGCTTTATCCCCTAACTTTACAAGTAGGATTATATGACTAAACAGGTCAGTCACAAAACAGAAACAATTCCACGAGTCTTAAGTAAACTAAACCTGCGATGTGAGAACTTTTTCAAACTCACTGTTAGTATCAGTACACCAAAAGATAGTTATCTTTGTAATCTTCAAAAAACTTATAATGATAATTAACCTAATTTAGTTAAAGTGGGGGTTTTGGCCAGTCAGAACACTTTTCTAGCAGTTACCAAGACTATAATTTTGCAGAAGGAAGTAGCATCTTCAAAATTATGTTCTTTATGAATGTTTTGTCTTTAAAACTGATGTGGTTCAGGGGCTTGTTAAATTAAAAGGAAGTGATTTGACTAACTGACTGGTTTCTGTTTCTTGTGTGGGTAGGACTTTTCCTACTGCATACACTACTTGTAGCAGCTTGGTAGTTGCAGTTTGAGCAGATTTTTCACTTTTTTTCTTGAATTCCTGTAACATAGACCTGTCTAGAGTTTGCAGAGCATTTCTGTTCATTTGCACTGCACTTATCTATTGTTTCTATAACTACTACTTCATTTATAAATTGCATTAGCAATACTGAACTTCATTTCCTACAAGTAGTTCATTTATCTAGCTTTTTTAAGATTTACCAAATTTTTATCAGTCTTTATCTTCCTACCTACTTCTTTCACCTCTACTAACCCAAATTATATGGGGGGCATCTGCTGACTTACTGCCTCTGCACTCACCATCATTTCCAAGTTATTACTGCATATACTAAACATTGGCCTTTATATTGAAATTTGTCAGACTCTGCTCTTAGGATTTTGCAATAATGGAACTTATAGCTGATGGGAATTGATTCCTTCCTGATATGTCAGTAATAAGAACTCTGACTTTTAGCCAATGACTATTTAACTTTTAATAGCTGTTGTCAAAGGTCTTTCAAAGTCTAAATAAATTTTACCATCTCATTTTTCTTTATCCACTGACTACTTCTTTGACATACTCAAAGAGATCCAAGAATTCACCCAACACAATCTCCTACTGCAAAGACACATTATGACCTTGCAGACTCATTTTATTTCCTTAGTTCAAAGTCTTTTGCAAGGTGTGAATGTAAGGTTCATGGCCTGGAACTTCCTGAATCATCTCTAAACCAATATAATATTTCTTTTAAAAAAATAAAGAAATACAAATAAAACTTTCTCACAAAACTTTCTCAAACAAAATTATGAAAAGAAAATTTGGATTAATTGCTCTAATAATGTTTATTTTCATTCTGGATTTTTTTTAACTCATCCTATCCTTTTTTTCTTGAAACAAGATACTACTTGAAACTACTTTTTTGTATTAGTACTGTTCAGCTAGGCTGGTCCAGTCTAAAATGATGGCCTCTAAGCCGATTACCCCTCTAGAGGACAATCCTCTGTGTGGATATTTTCACATAAACACAGGTTTGGTATCAGGATGCCATCAGTAAGGAAAATCAAAGAGTAGGGCTTTTAAAGAAAAAAAACAAACCAAGTTGTTATTATTACACCACTGCGTGTATTTCTCATGTGCCTGCACCTTGAATGCCCTACGCAGTTTTGCTCCTCCAGCCTCAGAAAGGATATATTTGAACTGGGGAAGGTTCAGGGAAAGGTCACAAGGATGATCAAAGGTGTGGAACAGCTTCCCAACCAGGAATCACTAAACAGAATAGGCTGGAAATGAAATGACGGAGTGGGGATATGACAGAGGTCCATAAATCACAGATGTGCGTCACAGGGGAGAGCAAGCTGGGCACAATGGGAGCACTGTCCCCTCCAGGCAGCAACTGGAGGCATAATGTGATGAGAGAAGGTGGTCGATGGAAAACATGAGAAAGGCGGCGGTTGTTCACACAATGTGTTTTTAAGCTCTGGAGTACTTTGCCTCAGGATGTCGTGGGTACCAGTGGTTTCAAAAAACAACCAGGCAAATGCACAAAGCAAAGGTTCAGAGGGTACTGCCACATTTTACAGATGCAGCTTCCATCTCTTTGAACCCTCAGTCACTGGCTGGCAGGAGTGCATACCAGGCAAGTACTAAGCACTAAGCCCTGTTCTTCTTCCTTTACCTAGATATCCATGTCTTGCCAACATTAAAGGGAGGATCCTAGGTTAGATGGGTGTCTGGTCTGACCAGCACTGCCATTCCTACATTCCTATTTTCTATCTCTGATGCTTGAAAACTGCTTCCAGTGACAGATTTTTGCTGGCATCTCTGCCTCTCATATCCAACTTACCTGCCAACCCTCTTCTTCTGAGGCCAACATCCTCCTTCCACCATTTCTGTCCTTCATCTTTAACACAGAAGACGACCTCTCTGGAGATAAATCTTCTCTGGAGTCATCTGAGGAGTGTCCCAGCCATTGATAAGGAACTCTACCTGTATCAGAGTCAATGGGAACTGCATGATTGATGACAGTCTTTGGTATTTATACTGCAATGTACAGAATGTGTGTGAAAAATTGATCAAATAATCCAAAGAATTATTCTCTATGCCTTGGGCACTTCATTGTCATGACATTTCAGAGCACAATCACCAAATAACAGATCAGGCTGAACCTTACCTGCAACTTTAAAGCTGAAGAGAAATATTTCAAACAAAAACAAACAAACAAACAAAACCCCTGCTTTTCTGATGTCCTGTGTAAATAGCTGTATGATATTTCAAGAGCTACATTGGATTATCTTGTTCTTCAGGGTAAAGTAATTAATTAAATAAATATGTCTACTTACTGAGAAAACCTCAGATGTTTTGGAGGAAATGGGAAAATATATTTGATTGTCAAGATGAACAATGATATTTTCAAGCTTGCCTAACTGTAATTAAAAATTCAGGGCCTGTGAACTTTTTCTCTTATTTACTTACATGCAAACATTCTTCCATTTGTTCAAGGAAAGGTACTTTTTAGTTTGTTTATATACATTGAAAGCATAAACACCAATGCAGCGCAACAGAACATCCAACAATAATCTTAGTTGCTAAATTTGACAGGGTCAAGCTGAAAATCCTCTGGTTTGCTTAATAAATGCGCAGTCTAAAAAGGGTCAGTAACACTTATCCTGGACTCATCCCAAACTTCAGCTTTTCCGAAAACTCTCAAAATGGGCTTTCTACACTAGTGAGACATCCTGCACTGAAAATTGCCTCTGCTTGGAAAATAATGGGGCAATGTGGCCTGTTTGACAGAGGGAACTGAATTTTCTGGGTTTCATTTCTGGAACTGTCACCAAACCATTGTGTAATTCAGTCAGCGGGATGGCAGGCATTTTTTCAATTAAAGAGGGTTTTCTTCTATCAGAAAATGTGATTTTTGTAAACATAGAGTTTTGATGTTTGTGCTTTTTTAAACAATCCAAACTGATTTTTTTTATTCTTTTTTTAAAAAACTTTGACGTTTGCTTCTTTTAAAAGCACAAGAAAACTCCTGATTCTCTCTCCATTTTCTTTAAGTTTTTCTTTGCATTGGCAAGAAAAAGGTCATAAAAAGAGAGAAAAAATACAACCAATATTTTTATCTTTCTATACTCAACTCTGGAAAACTGATGAAGGAGCAAAGATGTCAAAAAATGTTTAAAATGCAACTTAAATGATGCAATTTTTTTCCATGTAAATAGGCGAAGTACTGAACCTACACCTGTGTCACTTCGCCTACCATACATACAATATCCTACAGCAGAAACAGTCATATTACAATGTTGGCCTCAGCTGTACATCTGTATCACCTGGACCTCCCCGTGGTCCTGGTTGCATGATGATCTGCATCCTTCATACCTGTTTCCAAGGGATGTGTCCCCTGGGATAATACCTAAACCTTGGCCAGACCTTCCTAATGCTCCTGGTGCTGTCACAGACACGATCTGCTCATGCTAAGTGACTGGGCTGAGTAGTGGTTATTTTCATGGCAGACGGCAGCTCGTGGTGGCCAGAAGATGCGGCTGCTCTCCCAGATGGGAACAAGCATCCAAAAGCAGAAAATACAATTCAGGTATTTCAGCACTTGCTTGCTAAATTACATACCCAATCTCTGGGAAGGCAGGGCTGAACTTCATGGCACAGGTTGCCCAGAGAGGTGGTAGATGCCCCATCACTGGAAACATTCAAGGCCAGGCTGGACGGGCCTCTGAGCAACCTGATCTAGTTGAAAATGCCCTTTCTCACTGCAGGGGGGTTGGACTAGATGGCCTTTTAAGGTCCCTTCCAACCCAAAACATTCTATGATTCCTGACTCCTACCACAAACGAAGGTTGTTCCTGACTCCAGGATGCCAGCAGTCATGCAGGGGACACGCAACCCCAGGCAGGACTCCCCAGGAGGGTGCCCTGCGGGAACTGCCCATCTCCATGGACCGGCACAGCTCTGCCCCTTCCACCATCACGTAGCATGCTGGCCTCCTCACAGCCCAAAAATCCCTGTAAGTAAAGTCAAATCCACCCTTCTGTGAGAGCGCAGCTGAAATTGGCTTCTCTAAATGCTCCATGTACGTGTTCTGCATGCCCAAGTATGTGCTGTGTCAGAAATGGTTATGCTAGAAATTGATGAAATTATGCACAATATTAGGAGCTTCCAGAAAAGAAATAGCAATGTTTACAAATACATGAGATTTCGTCAGAAATAAACTATGTGAATATGGGATCTTGCTTCATTCCACATTAAGAGCCTGTATATTACACTGTTGGATCCAATACACTTAACAAAAACAGAAGATAGACCTCAGTCAAAATTAAGTTTGCTGCCTGACCTACTGAGTATAGGCATGAAAATATACAGCATGTCTCATCTTTGCCTGTATGTACGCGATAGTGCTTACCTACTCTTTAAGGTTATTATGAGAACGTTTTAATCTGATTTAATTTAGTTCAGTGCTTTACTGCCACTTACCTACAGCTCTAAGAGTGAAATGGATGCATCAGTTCGTACCATATAGCAGGCCTGTTCACACAGAGCCATGTCCACCTGACACAGGGATAGATGGATCCCGGTATATATAAGATTATTGAAGAGCACAAGCACATCCAAGAATGGAGTCTAAACTCTATCTGTGTTGTCTGGCCAGTACATTAGTATTTGCAGGACACTGATAATTGTTATTATGTATCGGTTCTCCTTTTTAATTCTTATTCTTTAATAGCCTGATTTATTTTGCACAGTGGTCCAGCATTTCATAGAATAACGTGTCTTTTCTGACAGGAACCATGTGGGCTTTTTCTTTGTTTCTTTTTAGTATTGTACCACCATCTCTTAAAATTTCAAATAAAAGCATGACTGGAATAAAAGATAGTTAAATTACATCCACATGGATACTAAGAAACAGTCTCTAAAGTCTTAGCCAGTTGCCTAACCAAAACACAAAGCATATGGGAAAGAAGGAGGCCTGAAATTAAAAAACAGCAATTCTGCACTTTGTTTAGTCTGCATGGTTGAGGGAACATGAGCATAGGGACAGAAGGGCAGGCATTGGAAGCCTAGTGCAATTATTTGGATGCATAATGATGCTAAAGGACTCCCATCTGCACATGTAGGCATGGTATACAGTTGAGTATCTACTCTTCTAAAGGCTTCTATTCATTTTTGTTTCCTCTATATCTGCGCATCTAAAAGGTCCAGGACCTAGTGCACAAGTATTGCATGCAATGCCTCATCTGGAAGACTGAACAGCCTGACTCCTAAAAGCTTCACTAGCATCTTGGAACTGCTCAGAAATGAGCATTTTCAGTGGCCCAAAGGCAGGGAGTAGTGAACAGTGTGTGAAATGACTCGCACAGTATGAGAATGGCTGTGAGAGTCCCTCAGCCTGATGTTGCCTATTTGCAAAAGGCAGAAGGCATGCCACATCACCACCCAACCTCCTCCCTGACGAGTTCCATGCTAAAATACCCACAGAACTTGATCCATCGCGCTTCCCAATTTGTGCATTTTACTAAAGGAAAAATGTAGCTGAAAAATGTGAACATTTTCACCATGGCAATTTGCTATTTTCCTGCTTTTATTTCTACTCAGGCAGATAGAATGAAAAACCTTTATTTTTCAGAGCCCGCATTTCTTTGCTCTGACGCAGATTTTGGTATGTTTATGGAAAGACAACAGTTTTCCCTGTCCTTTCCCTGCTCTCAGAACAAGTGTTCAAATCTGATCTATCCTATCTGTGAGGAATTCAGAAAGGACTGAGAAATTATGGTGTAACATGAGGTGATCTGATTTCCAGAGAAGCAGACCTCCACCCACCCCGCTACTCAGTTACTGCTGATCAATACATCAAGCAGCCAAACTGTGTCAACAGTAGCAAGAAAGTGTGGTGATTACAATGTGTTTTTCCATGGTAAATCATAAAGGGATTGTCCTGAATGCGTAAATATATCCTCTGCTCACTAGAAAACAGAACTGAACAGAATCTGGAATCATTTCCATCTAAGAAGCAACAATGTCTTGTAGAAAAAAAAAGTGCCATGCATCTCAGAAAGTTGGGTACCAAGACCAGACTGTAAGACCTGGGATAAATAATTTAGGTTATGTTTTAAATGCTTACTGGTTTTGGATGCCTCAGGTGGAGTAATCATTTCTGTATGTTTAATAGATGGTTTTAAAGATGCATGGTTCCCTAGTACAAAGGTCTCTGATCCCCAGGTCCCCTGTTTTAGACCCAGGCCTCTTCACAGAGAGCAGTTTCAGACAAGTAAGGTAAACTTTTCCCTTGCCTTTCACTGCAGTAATGAAAAAATAATAATTTCTTGCTGAAGTCTTTGAAAAATATATTTTACCTTAAAGTAGGGGTCACCTAAGATAGTTGATAATACTACCAGTCAGTGAAAAAAACAGATTACTGTAGAGAACATTATGTAAGCTTAACAACTTTAATTCAGCAGAAGTATTTACTTAAGTTCAACAGATCCCTCAGCTTTACTCTCTGAATGTAGGTGATGAGATTATTTGAGCTGAAATAGTTACAAAAACTTATGTAGGTTAATGCTCATTGAATGCAGAAACGGCCTGCAAAATTTTCTTACAATGCCAGGACCTTTCCAAACAGATGTTTCATTTTAGTTTTACAAAACGATGCTGTTTAGTCTTGTGACACAATCTACAGCTTAGACATAAAAGGATTTGGCATAGACATATATATGTATGTGTGTGTGTATGTATACACATACATATACATACACAAACACATATATGAACAGACACTTACTTAAGATATAGCCTAAACATTTTAACACTAATATTCACATGCATAAGAGAAATAGCAACAGGAGAATATAATGTAGTTCACATGATAAACTGTACACCATTTTGCTGTGACTACTTACCAAGTGTCCTTCATCAGCAGATAAATATTTCTTTACAAAAAACTTGTATTTTTTTATTGTTAGCACATGTCTCAAAGTACTAACTGTCACCTTATCTCTGAGGGTGTTACTTCCCTATATCGTTATAACAAAACATTTTTTGCCTATGAGTGTTTTGAATTCTCTGTTCTGTCCATGTGTCTGAGACTGTTTAGATAAATTGTGGTTTCTTCAACTTCTGCAGCAAGTGACTGCGCTATTAATTAAAAGTCTTCTATTAAGCAAGAGGTCAGGCTAGATCACAAGTCCCTTGCTATTGTCATAGAATCATAGAATTGTTTTTAGTTGTAAAAGACATTTAAGATCATCGAGTCCAATCATTAACCTAGCACTGCCAAGTTCACCCCTAAACTATGTCCCTAAAAAGCATCATGGAGAGAAAAAGGACCCTGAGCCGTCATAACGCAAAGTCAAGGTATGAAAAAAGCGTGGAGGTATGAAAGCAGAGAACCAGTAAGGGCTCTGTCCACTCTTAAAATCTGTGTTGCATTCCTGCAATACAGGCAAATATCCTTGAAACTTAGACTGTGGAAATATGCCTCCATTTCCATTCTTATTATTCGTACCTCATTGAAGGCAAGATGCAAAGCACGCGTTAAAACCTAGGACTTTGAAAATGAGCACTTAAAGCCATTTCAGACCCAAACCAGCTCCTAGCCATCATCAAGGAGGCATAACAGTAGGTTAAAGAAACGCAATTGTTCAGTTAATCTAAAGGACTAAAACGTTGGTATCTTCTTCTTAAACTAACACTTGGCCAGACAATTTTTCATTCCGTGTCAAATGTGACAAGTTTTAAATGCAACCCATCACAAATCATGTTCCAGCCTGAACCATTGCCATTTCTTCTGCAATAGAAGTGAACACTTTTAACTTTCGAATACACAAACAAACACTAATACGACAACAGAGAATGTTGAGGATAGGGCCTTTTTCTGTTGCAAACAAACACCCCAATAACACTTGTTTGCTGTTCCATCATATTAGGCATGATGAAAAATGTCTACGACAGCCTCAGGGAACATCTTCTTTCCTTTTAGTGGGAATGAATCGCGTTCTTTACTTGCAAATTATTTTAGAAGCATTTAATTTGTGGTAATTTAAATTTTTCATGAGTGCACCTTTCAAAGTGAAATTCTGAAAAGTTTTGCAAGAAATAAGTATGCCTGTGAGATTTATGTGTAAGCCAAGGCATACAGAAACGAAATGAGATAACCACCATAATGCTAGTTCATGGCTGAGCTAGTACTGGAACTTGAGAGTCCTGCTTCTCAGTTCTCTGATGTTAGATTGTGTGGCTTTGAAAAGATACACATCTTGGACTCCCAGAGGAAAGTGCTCCAGACAAAATAAATCACTGTCAGAAGTGGGTGAGATTCCACTGAAGTCGTGCCAGGGGTGACTTGAGCAATTCATCTTCAAAGAAGTTCATTGCATCTTATCTCCAGGAAGATATTAATGATATTAATGGCACATTTACGCAATGTAAGTTTCAACATGCAAATTATCCTTATTAAGATATTTCTTCTAGCTGTTTGCACTTGCTTTCAAACTGAACTATAAAGGATTTGTCACTGGCCCTGCAACCTATCCCACTTCTGTTGAAACCAAAGCTGAAACTCCCATTGACTGCAACAGGAAACTACTAAATTGTATAAACCTGGACAAAACCTGGAACAACATACTTAGTGACAAAGATGTACTTGAAAATTGAAAAAGCAAGTAAAGATACAAATATTTTCATCACCATCATCATCATCAGGGTTAGTAAAAAGCAGGACTGCTGTGCATCTCTGTTCCTAGAATACAAGTTATCCTGCCTATCAAGCCACAAAGAATTCCCAGTGCTTACATCTAGGACATTTCACCAGTGAATAAGCAATACATAGCTCTTCAGAGCAAACTTCTATACTCTTAAGGTGCCCAAAACCAAGTATAAGCAAGTAAAAGTAAGTATGGGGATCTCATAAATAGCTACAGATTCATATCAGACAGGAATGAGATTAGCAACAAATTTGGTAATGGGTGACCATGAAAGCATATGAGCAATTAAATTGCAATTCTCTTGAGTTCTTGATTTCCCAGTCTTGATGTTCAAGGGAGGAGAGAGTCTGTGACCGGCGGAGTGTGCTGCAGGGGGCCCTTTATACCCAGCCACCCCTACTCCTCTTGCCTGTATTCCTCAGAGGTTTTTATCCCACAGGAATGTGGACTCTGACGTGGTAGCATTGTCAGAAAACAGTAGATATGCTACTGTCTATATTCATAATATACAATGATAAAAACAGGGCAGTAGGCAGAAAGGCACTCTGTTTTACACCCTGTGAGTAAAATGTTATCTCCTATCCCCTGCTAGAGACTCTATGTGGCCCCCATGGAAAGCGAAAATCTACAGGGTGTATCTGGTATGACATGAGGAATTTGCATGAACTCTACCTCTTCCTTTTCCTTCCAAACAGCTCCCTTCAATGCAAGCAGCTTGCTCCCATTTCACACGAAATGATGCTCAGAGCAAATTCTGCTCCCCACACTTGTCTATGCAGAGTCACCAACCAACCTTTTGCTCTGACCACATTAGCATCCTCCAAATCTCCAGATCTGGAAGAGTAGACACCAAAGTGAAAGCAGCAGCAGCTTCTGCCCCTTGATTCACAATGAAGGCAAACTCTGCAAAAGACTCCAGTAAGATATATCTCAGGGACTTTACCATCTTTGCATGATGAGCAGAGAACTCTGTGTGTAGACTCCTTCACATCAGACAGTTACTACCAAATATACCCTTTCTTTCTGTAATGTGATGGGGAACAGTTCAGTAATTAAAGAGTGGGCTGAATGGGGATATTTTTAGTAACTTGATAGCTTTAAGATCACTGAATTATCTGCCAGGAGCAAGTCACACACACACATGGTTGTAATTGGAGTAGCTGCAATTATTCCGGTGGGAAAAACAGTTCCATGGGTCACCTGCATAAGGGGTGTTTATTTGTGCATGTGTCCAAGAGAGGAAGAGCAGTACGAGGGTCAGCACACCTTGTATGTCCCTTTTGCCAGGTGTTTTCCATAATCCTTCGCAGGCACATGTTCCTTGCTGGTACAGGGCCAGACAGCAGTGCCAAGGGAAGGGGCTGAGAGAGGGGGCTGGGGAAGGGGCTGCCCGAGATCCCGAGGCCACAGTAGGTGGAGGGGACAGGGATAAAGGGCTTCTGCGCTGCTGTGAACTCCTCCCACAGCAGGAAGAAAAGGTACCTCTGTGTGCTCTTTGACACAATTTAATTGTAACTTTGTCCAGACCAAAAAAAATAAAGGCAGGAGGGGAGATATATGGTATCCTCCGGATATGGAGACTGTGCAAAATCTCAGCATGATTGTCTATAAGAGACAAAGATGCAAAAGGGGACAGAGCAGCTCTCTGTTACTTCGGGCAGTTACTCACTAGCTATTTTCTAGGGCCTAAAAAGCATCAGACTTCTCCTCTTCTTTCTCTTCTCTTCTCTTCTCTTCTCTTCTCTTCTCTTCTCTTCTCTTCTCTTCTCTTCTCTTCTCTTCTCTTCTCTTCTCTTCTCTTCTCTTCTCTTCTCTTCTCTTCTCTTCTCTTCTCTTCTCTTCTCTTCTCTTCTCTTCTCTTCTCTTCTCTTTCTTCTCTCCTCTCCTCTCCTCTTCTCCTCTCTTCTCTTCTCTTCTCTTCTCTTCTCTTCTTTCTCTTCTCTCCTCTTCTCTCCTCTTCTCCTCTCCTCCCTTCCCTTCCCTCTCTTTCTCTTATTACCTACAACTGTAATTTAGCCACTGCTCCAGGAAACATGGAGCTTCTCTCCAGGAAGCTGCTGGTAATATTTTCTCAGCAGATAAGCAGTTTTCCTACAGAACCTGGCAGCTTTTGTGTAGCCTAGAGAACACCTTGCAGCTGCAGACACAGTTGTCTGGGAAGATTGCAGTTAATTCAGGCAGTCAGCAGGCTGGCTGGCTGCGTATGGACTTGAAGATCATGTGCTTGCATAATGCACTATCCAGATGTTTCAAAGATTTTATGCATACATAAAAAAGACATTTTGTGCATATAAATGTATTGTATACGTACCTGCCCCACCCATACAAAAATATGTATATATATGTATATAACATACATTTTACATAAATAGGTGGAAATTATGAAAGGAATTCAAAATCTACTGTAGTTGATATCATTACGGCTTGCCCTCTATCAGTTGTGGAATCTCCCATCCTGGAGATATTCAAAAGCTACATAGACATGGTCCTGGGAATTATAGCTCTAGGTGGCCCTGCAAGAACATTGGACCAAATGACCTCTGAAGTTCTCTCTCAACAATTCTGTGATTCTGTGATATATCATATTTAAAGACATATTAATGCCATTCTAGCTGTGGGCGAACTCCAGTTCTAAGTTACAGCTCATACTATGCATTGCTTTTACTCCATGAAGTTATCTACAGTTTTGTACTCTTTTTTCCACTGCTGGGGAAACCAAGGGCCTGAGAAATGAAGTGATGTGCACTGGCCTTGCACAACAAGCCAGAGCGAAGTCTTGTCCCCAGCCTCTATTCCACCCTGTCTGCCAAGACTAGAAGTGGTAACTCTCCAAGTCTTCTCATCACTTACTTTTTCCCTCCTTCTTATTTTCAATCTACTTGGCAAAACCTATGTTTCTATGGAGGTTTTGGTAGCCAGCTGTGCCCTCAGTGGCCATGATGACACCTTGATTACGTCATTGTTTGAAAGGGCATGGAAGCAGTATGCTTTTGCTGAAAGATAATGGTTAGCCCCTGTTGGGAAGAAGCTTTGAGAAAATACTCTTGTGCTTGAACATACAAATGGTTTTTAGATCCTGAGTCTAAAATTCAGTGAATGTTTTGAATGAGCCAGTTTTGTAATGAACAAAATTAAAATACCTATACATGGGTATGTTTGAGATATTTGCAGACCTCCAAGACCATGATACCTGCGATTCCAGATCAAGATTGAAAGTGGCAGCTGTATATTAAAGTGAGAAATAAACAACATTAGTAGAAGAATGAGACTAGATACCAGCCAGCCAAAGGGCCACTACAAAAGCCCAGAGGCACTGTGAGAGAGGGTCATACTTTCAACTCGTGTTTGGCCACTTGTGTATCTAAGGCGCCTTACCCATCACCAAATACAAACACTGAACAAAACTGTGAAAGAAAACTTCCCACCAGCTCCCTCAAAGAGCAGGTCAGCTACAGGCAGAAGGGCAGGAGAGCTTCTTCCTCCCCTTGCTGAGGGACACCTTCCTCTTTAACAGGGCAGCCTGGAACAGGTTCCATTTCCCACTCTTTACCTCTCCACTATGTGTTTCCCCTGCCGCAGAAGTTTGTCAAGTGGAAGGAACACCAAGGGCAAGGCATGAAAATCTCATTTCCCCAATGATGTTATTAACCTGGAGAGACATCAGCCCCAAAGGGACTACGAGAAGAATATAAACTAAGTACGTACCTCTCAGATGCATTAGCTGCTACTTGAGACTCTCACACGAGCTTGGCAAGTCACATTTGTCCATTTTTCAGTTTGGAAATAAAATCTGCTTCTTTGGATAGTTTATAAAAAATTGCCAGAACTTCCATTTTCTCTGAGAAATTAATCAAAATCAAAGTTTAATTTCACTCTGAGAAAATGTAAGCAGCAATGAATGACACCGCACATGTGTTTAAATTTTTCCAGAATTTTTCTTTTTTCTTCTGTGATGGAAACCATCATTAGTCCAACTAGTTGCAAAGTGCTGCAGAGCAAGAAGATATATGGAGGGCATTTTTGCCCAGACCGCAACAGATTTTTAATTTGCTGGTTTGGCTGTGTAGGGTTTTTTGACTAATTTTTTTTAAGTCACAACATCAGAAAACCATTGTGCAAACAATAGAAGGCATAAACAACATTTATGAAGGTGTTTTTGCCACACTCATTTTCATGGCATTTGAGTGCCATGAACAAATAAAATGAGCAGCACTGGAGAGGGTTAGGATGGCTGCTCATGTGTACGCTGGACGAAGAAACACCCTTGTCCCCTGTTTGCTGTGGTTCCAGATGAATGTTGTCAGTGTACAGCAAGCACTCACTGTTCCAGCCGGTCTTCCCAACAGCCTCATCCAGGGCCTGATACAGCCCTCGCTGTAGTTCATGGCAAGACCCCCGTTGAGCTCCCTGGGAGCTGGTCCTAAAGTTCTGCTTGCAGCAACACCACCATGAAGTTGTCCATGCTGCTAGTAAAGTAATTCTACACAGAGAAGTTCCTCTGTGGCTCTGAGCAATCAAATCATGAGTAAATTTTAAATGCTGGAAGCAAGTGGAGAAACGAGAGGGAGAGAGCTGATTTTATGGAAAGCCATTTGCTTGGTTTCAGTTCTTTACATCTTTCTCTCATTTCTTTGTCTGGGATGGTCTGAGCTCTTCAGAGTCTACTCTTCATGACATTTTATTCCTTTATTCCCACCTACTTTTCAAACTGGTCTAGGAAAACTAGAAAACCTACTTCAGACAACTACATTTTTGTGAAACCAGCAAGTCTGTTCTAGCAGATGGGCTCTGTGTGTGTGTATGTGTGTGCATGTGTGTCTCTGAGACTATCTGGAAAAAACAGAGGCAAAATAGCCTATCTTGACAATGGCCACAAGACCTTCATTTTTACTGTGTTTTGTCTATATTTTGCATGTCTGTTACAAGGTAGCAGACCTTCTACATGGGACTTGTGTCTCAGATGACAAAATGAATTCATTTCCAAAATATACCTCTCAGGCTAGTTATCTCCCTAAACAAGGAGAGCAATAAAGGATACATCTCTGTGGTGACCTGCACCATCCCAGAGCCCTAGTTTGCAGGTGAGCATTGCTACAGGTACCTGCTTGAGAAAACTAAACCCAGATTCAGTATCCCTTGAAATAATCATAAAATTCCACTAGCTTCAGTGACTTCACTGAAGATCAAGTCCCTGGTAGAGGAAGTTCAAATATTCTGCACAATTTGGGAGCTAAATGTCTAGAAAGTATTGCCAAAGGCTCTTTAGTTACTTTAAAAATATATCTATTTCTTTTTTAAAAAAAGAACTTTAATACCTTATTCTAAAAATATAAGAACAATAGATGCAGTAACTGATAAATCCCACCCTACCCCATAAAATGTAGTGTTTTCAGTCCAAATTCAAAGGAGAAACAAACTGATTGCCATTTGTTTTACGTCATAAAACAGTTTAACTTCTCCCTCAAACAGCTGAAACCAATATAGGAAGTCACATAGTGAATATTTCTATGTATCAGACAGGCTCCAGGCTCATCTTGTGGATTCTAACTCACGCCGGACATGTAGGGCAACTTCTCTCCAAATCTTCACTTATTTTGATGAATTTGTCATGGAGAATTCATAAACAGAAATCTGACAGAAATTTGATTCTTTACGAATTAGTTACTCCACTCCTTTCCAATACATCTTTACATCACACTTCTTTGACTTATTCAAGAGAACATATTGTCTTTTTAAAAACATGATATAGCCATTAGCACATCATAGTCATGTCACTGCCAAAGCATTACCAAGTCGAAGAGTGCTGCCCCATCCCATTCTTCTCCATAGCATAAAGTGTCCCACATGCTCGCTGTCTCCGTTCTTTCCTATCTTCTCTCTTTTTTAAATATCTTTCACCACCAGATTGGCATTGGCAGCCAGCCAACCAGCCAGCACTTTAGCTAGACAAGTACTGTGCTGATATGCCTAGATCTTTGAAGTGTCACGCAACAAGTCGAACAAGTTAGTTTTCTTCCTATTTTACTACTTTTTGCAGAGGGCCCCAGCCACAAAGTACATTTCCCATCACTTTTGTTTTGTTTTTTTTTTTCAAAAAGGTTCCTTTCTGGGCAAACTTCTGCTGACTACTTACTTTTTTGAAATGCTTTGACCTCTGTGATGTTTTTGAGACTATGGCCAAGGGATGCCTTGATAAATGATTTTACATTACATCTATATTAGGTATATACCCTGCCCTGGGAGCCCAGGTTCAGAAAGTCATGGCTGGGTTGGTTAATATAGTTTTTAATGAGCACTGATGTGACATGCTGCTTAGATCAAAGTGCAAAGAGCTGTTATTTGTCACTGCTTCCCATTACAGCACACTCTGAATAGGGGCACGGTAATGAAACAAGTAGGATTGGGCATATTTTAAAAAAAATATTGTGCGTCAGTCTGAAAAAAAACTTATCCTTAAAATAACACAAAATAAAAAAGACAAGTAAAAGATAACATATAGTCTGTGTTGTTTTTGGAAAGTTCTCCTGTGTCTGAACCCATTGGGTATTGATTTCATTTTATTTCACTACCGCATTTGAAGCTGCACTGATAGTAAGTCACAAGCAAAGCCTCATTTACCAAGTTGGCCAATGAAACAGTAAAGTCATTCCCTTTTCCTCTTATGAAAAGCTGCTAATGATGCTGCCGGGGGGTGAGGGGGAGCTGTCACTTCCCAGGGGAGAAACTGTGAGTTTTTGGGATAATTTACTTTTGGGATAAATGACTTCTTGCAGGTGATCCTCATCTCATCTTTTTGCAGATAATTATATTGCTTAATCTTGGTATGGTAAAGCAGATTGTGTCTATAGAAAAGGTCTCTCCTTTCAGATGTTGCTGCTTTTATACAAATATACTTTGAAACCGCTGTTCCTTCATTATTGCTTACGCTGATGCTGATCTACCCTTTACATTCAGGTAAATAGCAAGTGACTTACATTCAGAGCCTTCCTACATGCCCTATTATCTATACACCTGCCAAATGTGAGAATCCTCGAGCTGGCTTCTTCCAGCAGGCAGGATCCCTTCGTAATAATTTGGCACTCATGGCCAACAACAGAGCAATTTGCTTTCCCGCATATCTTGCCTTTCACTTCTACTTATATGTCCCATTTGCACGCCCAGTATTTTCTCACTGATCACCCTGGCAGGAACTTCTCTTAGGAGATGCAACTGTCACACACAGATCTGAAGTACATCATGTGTCCTCAAGGCTCAGAAACACAGATGCTTGTACTGTATTTAAGCGAACATTGTAGTTTTCCTTGCTCACTGGATCTGCCTCACTTATAGAACCTGAAGGTAAAGAAAAACTACTTGGGTGTCTGTAGGATTGATACAAGTGGCAAAATCAGAGTTTTGACCTGAATTAGTCCTGAAAGCAGCCAAGTGGATACACAAGGCTTCCCAAACAATTTTTCCAAATGTACTATGTCCACGGCAAGAATCACCTCCCTTCACACACACCTCCATAGCAACTACAGGAATGGGCTGAAGATGAGCAAGCAACTTTGGGTAAGGGTATTTTTACATCCTTACCCAGTGTTACTTGCTTATGTTCATGGACACCTGTTTCTGAAAGGATGATGCTTTTCTCTGTGCATCTCTCTCCAGGTCACTGAGAGGATATCTGATGACTCCAGGCTTGTACAGACCACCACCAAGTGCACTGCAAGCCATCCTTTCTTGTTTGAAAAACACCCGTGTAGAGGCGCAAGCATAACCCTGAGAATCCAAGGCACTGGAGCTCTAATTCTGACTCATCACTTGTTTCTCTCCCAGTTTCCTCCCTATACAAGTGAGGAAGATTAAATTTATTCTTCCCTCTCAAGGGAATTGGAAGAAGACATCATTGTTTGAATTTCTTTTGAAGTATGCAGCATGTCAACTCTTTGGCTCAGTTAAGCTGCCCAAAACTCAGGTATATTGATTTTCTCACACTTTCCTCAAATTCGTTACACAGTCTTTGCCATGAGGCCTGTACACAAGTCCATCAGTCCAAACACAAAGAAAACATGACATGCCTGTCCAGAGGACATTAGAAACAAAACCCTCAGGTTCAAACTCAGGCATATGAGTCACATGTACAACATCAAGCTTATGTGTCTTTGCATGACCAGGGCCTAAGACTAGACTAAAAAGCAAAACTAACCAACAACAGACATGGAGTAAAGCATGCAAGAGAGTGCGGCATCAAAGAAGACAACCTTGGCATCTATTTTTAGATTTTAAAATGTGCGATTTATGTGGAAAGCTGCAGCCACATGAAGGTTTCTTTTCGAGGCAAAGGAACACCACAACTTTCTCTTTAGCTTATGGGTGCAGCAGCAAACAACCGCTCAGCACCCCTTGGGAGGCGCGATTCAGGCACCTGGAGTCGCAGCTCTACCGGCACCTCCCTTCCCTGCTCGGGCCGCTTTCCCCGCAGTGAAGAAGGACCGACCGCCCCCGCACGCTCTCCCACGCGTGCTCTAGCCTCCCACGGGCGCATCCCACCCGCCGTCCGATCTCACGAGCCCCGGGCTGCCCACCACACAGCCCGCTTCTCGCTGCCTCCCGTCCCCGCCACCCGCGCCCTGCGGGTCCCGAGCGCCCCTTCCCCGGCCGTGGGAGCGCTCTCCGACGGGACCGACAGCCCAGCGGCGGGGCCGCCCTCCTCCCCGCCCCGCGAGGAGTCCCCACCTCCCAGCCCCTCCTCCTCCTCCTGCTGGAAGGGGAAATATGAAGCGGAGTCGCCGCTGCGCTCCGCGGAGACGGCGGTGGAGGCAGCGGCGACGGAGCGGGCATCTTCGAGCACTGAGCGGCGGCGGAGCCGGAGCCCGAGTTCTGCCTGGGCAACGACGACAGCGGTTGTGTGCGGGGCGGGAGCCCTGAGGAGCGGCGGCGGGTCCCGGCCCCGGAGGGTGTCCGGCGGACCCCGGCCCCGCCAGCCGCCTGCCCCCCAGCGCCGGGCCGTGGGCTGCCCGCGGCGGCGCTGAGGCGCGGGCGGCGCGGCGGGAGGTGACGGCCGGAGCGAAGGCGCAGGGAAGGAGCGCTGCGAGGAGGGGAGATGTCCGCCCCGTACGGCAGCCTGATGAGATACCTGTTCCCAGCCCTGCTGCTGCACGGTGAGTGCGGGACGGGGCGGGACGGGGTCGGCTGCCCGCGGGGTGACGACTCGCGGTGTGCCCGAAAAGCCGGCGGGGTTGCGAGCGGGCCCCATGACCTCGCTGGTGGAGGGAGGGGGTCGCGGGTGGGTGCGCTATCGTGGGTGTGGATGTTGGGTCCCGGCTGCTCGAATCGGGCGTCTCGCCGAGGAAAGGTCCGCACGGATGCCGAAGCGAGCAGAGACCGTTTTTGGTCTGCCTGAACCCCCTTGTTAGCGGCACCCCTTTGTAAAATGTGTGGGTGCGGCAGCCAGCCGGCGTAGGTAAAATCATGCAGAAAGCACCCAGCTTCCAAGTTCGTGTTGGAGATGTTATCGTTGCATGCCTGTAACTGCTTGGATGGAGCAGCTGCTCCGGGCACCTCACACAAAGATGCTTTACACACCTCTGGGCAAAGGGCTGGCTCAACCAAGTTCCCGGGAGCTTGTCTGAGATGTCCTGCGGGATCCACATCTCACCTGCAGGCAAAGAAGAGTTTTTTTTGATGTGGAGGTATTTGCTGGGGAGCCTTAGGCAGCAAAGTCTGCCAGCACTGGGTCATGTACCCAACAAAAAGTTTTGCTGCACAGAGCAGAAACTCTGGGTGTCATGATGCACAGCCCTGCTCTGATGCTCTCTCAGCTTAGCCCTGGACTGACATTTCTCTAAAACTGCACAGCAAGCAAAATTTTAGTGAGAAAAGCCGGCATATTATACTTAAACTTACAAGGTCAGCTTGTAAATTCATATTTAGGCACTTAAACAGATAGCCCATCTTTCCAGAAAGCCACTGCTCTTCTTGAGCAACTTCTGAAAAGGAGGCTATTTAATGAGCTGCTTAGGTATTTCTAACATTTGGCAGCCAGACTTGAAAAATCTGGGCGCGATATTGTTCTGAAAGAGTGACTTGGTTACAGCATCATTTTGAAGAGTGTTCCTAATTCTGAAGTACTTTGTAGCATCCAGCCTTCTTCAGTTACATTTCTTAGGACCCCAAGCTTACTCGTAAAAACAGAAATTTTTTTTAACTGTTACGATGCAAGTGACCTACATGGGTTCAGTGTGAGATCTGTGAGCTGGGATAAGGATTTCAAAGCTGTTCCTGGGGTTGGTTTTGTGGAGCAGAGATTGTTTCTCGCTGTGTTTGTACAAGTGCTAGGCACACAGATGGCATTCAATAAATAATAAAGAGCATGAGCTTCTGATTTTGTGTTCTGTTTTGAGAAAGAGGGGGCAGGAGACCCTGTTCCCAAGGAGGGGGTTTTATACCCTTCTCACAGCTCAGCTATGAAATCCAGAAACATAGAATTGTGTTTAGTCGAGCCAGACCTGCCAGGACACCAGAGGTGTTCTTTAAAACTCTGTGATCTGGGATGTAAAAGTCAAAATGGGAGGTTTGAAGTTAGAGGGCAAAGAGAGGAAGCATAATTACAGGGTTGGACTCCCCGGCTCATCTGCTTGGAATTACAGAGCAGAGCAGAACCCCGGCTGGAGCAGGAAACAAATCAGGGCCAGTGATCAGATCAAAACAGCAGCTGCCAGAAGAGGATGAAGGATGAAAATAATCTATTTCTCCCATCTGCAGTTATATTTAATCAAATAACATAAACCTACATTCTTGTAGAAGGATACAACTCAGCATCTTGTATATAGAGATAAAACACCTCAGTAACGTAGCAGTGCACAGTTTGGATCTGAGCTTCAAGTGTGGGGAAACTACTGCCCTCTTACAAACTTGAAACGACATCAGTGCCATATAATGCACTGAAATGTAGCCCATTTAAATGTATTTATCCTGTTAGCTTTAACTTGTCCTACAGCTTTTCCCTCTGTGTCATATACTCAATAGGAACATCCTTCAGTCAGCAACTAGCCCGAATTGGTAATATGTAAGGATAACCTGCAATCTCAGGGGATCACAGTGCTAAGCCTCTTTACAGCACTTGATGTTTTCCTGTTTTCTTTTGCATTTCTATTACACATGGCGATTTAAGGGTTAAAAGCAAGTGAGTGTGGGTGAGTGGTTGAGGTTTTTTAGGGCTTAAAGCTTTGTAACACAACTTAACATGTTCCATAAGGCTAAAGCTTCTGCTTTCATTATATTAAGAATGCCTACTTTAACATCACCGAATTAAAATTTGGAAAAAACTTGTCTTTGTTAATCAAAATAAAACCTGTACAATGTCAGGAGAAAACAAAACAAAACAAAGTTTGCAGCTGGAAGTTGTCCATTATCACTGTTTTCTTTGCTTAGACAAAAAGCCACAGAAGTTTCAGATGTCAAATGCTAAGACCATTCAGCTCCAGAAAACCCAATTAATAAGAGCTACGTTCAAGTGGATTCAAAACAAATTGGGCTAATTTCTTTTGTAAATGTAAACTTTTTTTACAAATACAGATGCGAAGAAGAAACTTTAGTATATTTCTGATTATGTTACTGTTAGAATAATGTATTAAAAACTTTAAGTAAAAACTATTTGTTGATAACATCATGGAAATAGTACCAATAAAGATGATGAAGACAGGACTGCTAGGCTTTTCAGAGGAAAACTGTTTATGCTTTTTAAAGTTCTCCGGCAATATTGATTAAATTAGTTACATAGAAGCACTCCATTTCAAAATCTGCTCAGGAAAATAGTAAGTAAATGTATCAGGAGATATAAATACCTGTATCCATAAAATGGACAAATACTGTGCTCTATGCTAAAGATGTATGTGATCTATTCCCTCAGTAAAAATACTACATTTGGAAATCTGGAAGACAACAAAGAGGGGAAGACACACTGCTTCATGTAAGACTTGTAGAGCTTGAGTTAGAAGATGGACTCAGTTTTATTCACAGTGTAAATTCAATTTCATTCATCGTGGTAGCTTGACTGTGGGCTAATAGTGATACGATGTAGGTGTCATGAGCAGTAAGGGAAATTTTTGCACTCTGTAGGGTGTCCATAGGAGATGGGCTGCCAGGCGATGAAGCCCAAAACTAGCCTAAACCATGCTGAAGGCAAATCCCTTCAGCTATTCCAGGCAAGGCTAGTATTTTGTTACTGATGTGGTGCTTTAAGCAGGGCTGACAGAGGGCAGGATTATATGTAGCAAGCTTGTTTAGCATTGTCTTTACTCAGACACAAATCTCATTTGCGTTGGGGAGAGTTCCACTTGAATAAATGCTGGTGCCGAGGCGTGGGTGGAGGACAGGGCAGGGGTCTGCAGGCTGCAGGGCAGATGTCTCTGACACAGAGCAAATGTTTCCTTCAAAGAGGGCAAGACCAAACTACTGTCAATATTGGAATGCACTTACGGCCCAGTGCTGCACCCACTCATGCCAAGGGGGAGAGTTCCTGCTGACCTGAGGAGAGGTGGGCTTTAACCCTTCAGGGCTTCATAAAGAAGCCCATTCTGAAGGCAGTGGTGTTTCACCTTGCACGGGTAGCAGCACTCATCCCAATTAAGAGCCAAACTTCATATTATCAGAGTTTATTGTTGTGTAACTGCTTGGTGTTTGGTTCTCTGACCTCTTCCAAGATGGGGCATTGAGTAAGGACCAAGATGTAGGACAACAGAGGATCTCAATGCTGGGCCTGTCAGCCTTGGAGGAGTTTTTTTTTGATTGTCCCATCTAAACATACTTTGGATCTCTCTTTAGGACCTTCCATACTCTGAAACATTCATTTTGCATCTCTTTGAAAGCTGTATCTGGAAACTCTGTGTGCACAAGGAAGGGAGCAGATATATGTGAAAGGAAATCGTTGTCCTGTCTGCTTCCGTGGCCATAAAACCCAGCTTTCCTTTCCCAACCCTTTTCTTTGTAGTAGCTAATGTAGGTCCCAATCCTGCGAGGACTCTTTGAAGTTCCAAGTGCAGGGAAAACACTGGTAAACACAGACTACGACTTGGTAACGGGACATTATATTCTCCATGGCAATTACGTAAGTTTGCGCTGTAGCTAAAAGCCTGTCATGGGTGTTATCTAACACGATCCCACATCAAGAAAGAGCGTAATCCAAATGTCTCTTTATTTAATTGTGCAGGGCAACTGCCCAGATAAGGAGAGCTATAAACTTAATCCTGCCAATTATTCTTTATCTGTCGTAAGGTTTTTCAAGTTTCAAACAAGTTCTAACTTGTAAAGAGCTTGCTGCAGAAATAAAGCACAAAGATTAAACTGTTTCTATCAGAGCTGAAGCCACTTCATATTTTGAACTTGTACTATCACTTGAGGTTGTTTTAATTCATAATAAAATTGTGCTTTTCTGAATTTACATTGCTATAAATGAAAGATAAAGTGAAGTGGTTCCTGCTGAGCAATACCAATCTAAATCCAGGTTTGAATCCTACTTTCAGGTAACATTTATTCTCTCGTTTAGCGAAGCGTGAATGTGCTGAACACCTGGTAGCTTTGAGTTTTGGTTTGAAGCACTACACTTGGACACATTGGAAGCCATGGTTTGGATTCTAGTAAAGGTGTTCATTAAACTGATTACATCTAAGCTGTTTAAGATTTAAGATTATTTGCATTATACTTTAGAAATCTGGCATCACTGAGAACAGAATTTGGCCTGGGTGTTTAGGCACTAATTAAATTATAAGAACTTGTGTTCAAGGACAACTCTACTTACCATTATCTGTGTTGCAATTTTAGGTTATTTGCATACTATTTTTCAGAAAACAAAAACATTTATTTTAGAAGCTTGCAGGTTTTTGCAGAAATGTTGGTGGAGAGCTTTGTCATAGCCAGTTTTGAAACACATTTGGGTAACGGGCTGCCAACAGATTGCCCTTTCAAGATTTGTATTTTACTCGCAGCTATGTGCAGAATTCTTTGAAGAACTTCAAAGTAACCTATCTTCCCTTAGCAATTATTTTTATCTTGGATGGTTGTTCCCACATCAGATACAGGTTTATAAGTGAATCTGAGAGCCTGAGGTCCTCTGTCTGGCGTAGTTCATGCTCTAACTGGGGCGGCAGCTGTGCAGACCTCCATTTTCCCACTCAGATGGATGTTGCATCCGTCGCTGTGAGGTGTGACCCATGAGGGCCTGGGCAGGCATCCCCAGCTAGCTGTAGCACCTCTTATACTATTTTCAACCAGCTTGATGCTAAAGGTGTGATCTATACCGCTAGGGCTTGATTATGAAAGAGGCGCTGGCTATCAGCTCATCAGAAAATGCATTTGTTTTGCTTTGTTTCTCTAGATGGCACTTCTGATGGGCTGTGGAATTTTCCTTTTGAGCTTGCTCCTTTGCGTAAATAGCCACCATGGAGCGGGTGATACAATCTTATGACTTCTGGTTGTCATGTAGCTAAAGTGAAAATCAGCCAGAGGCTTCACAGAATTAGTGCCATTAGTCTCATGCAAAGATCTTTTTTTTTTGTTTGAAGTCTGTCACGCTTTGGAGTAATAACATGGTGGACCTTATTTATTTATTTATTTTTAACAAGTGAGTAAGATTCCTTCATAACACAAAAAAATTAAAAGTCAGTCAGAGAGTGTCTGAGGTACTCTCAGTCGAGTCTGAAATACTTATGTGACATGTCATGGAGGTACTGAAACCAACCATCTGTCTCTGCTGTAGAGAATAGCAGACTTGGATCACTCTGAATGAAAGTAGTGGCTCCAACTATGTTGCAACTGCGTCTAGGCTCCAAAATGGGCTTTTAAAAGAGCCGTGAAATGCTTTTCCCAGTTTCGTGAAAGCACATTTTAACCTTGAGCCTTCCAGCCTTGTTCAATTTAACATGGCCCAATGGATCTTTAAAAAAATGAGTGATATCATCCCAGTGGGACCTCAGTTTTGCAGAACACCTCACTGCATGCCGCCAAGGGTGGAGCAGGGGGACATGGCGCTGCCGCTGAGCACCTGCTGCCAGGAGAAGCACAGGAAGGCGGCGCGGGGGTTTTGCTGCCCTGCGTGGGAAGCGTTATCACCGGTCTTGGTGTTTGATCTGCAGATGGTACAAGGGGAAGTTACAGCTCCTTTGTATGGTACTCATATGTACAGACATATGCCAGTAAATATAAAAGCGTTGAAATGATTACTTGGTAAGGAAGAAGCCTGTGCTAAATTAAGTATTTCCTTGCCCCAGCAATGCGAACATAGGTAAAGGTCCCATCACTGTCTTTTAATTTTATACCATAATTCATATTCTGATATTCACATCATATTTATGTGATGTTGCCTAGCATGTGTGTGTTTTCTACATCCCTTCCTCTGTCTCTGAAGCGTTTGTTATGTTCTCATGCCTGTCTTGATTACCTAAACTTGTTCCTGCCCTCATTTGTCACAGTTGGATGGATAGAGTCCCAAACAAATACCCTCTTCACAGGTACAGATCTCTGGAGGTATCGATGCAAATCTCCCTTCGGTCCACTGGTTACAGTTTATCATTTGCAAGTTGCAGACAAAACTACATATATGTGACAGGAGGAACTGGGACCCCATTGCTTTTGAGCTATATCAAAGAAAAGACACTGTATAATAACACAAATCTGACTCCTTTTCAAAACCCCCTTCTTTTCATAATATCCTCCAGGGAATAATTGGGAATGTATAATGTGGTTGCTGCATTTTCTCCTTTGATATGTACACATGCAAGATGGTATCCTCCCACAGAAGAATTTTTGCTTGGAGAAATTAAATGCCCAAGTATGTTTAAATGAATAAATCATTCATTTTTTAAGTGCATCTGTATTCCTGAATCATATGACATGAGCTAGGCAAAACACAACTCCTTAAAAGCAAGTGGTATAAAAAATATGCCTTGGAAAAAGTCACTTGAACCATTTCAAAACCTCCTCTCAAAGGCAGATTTCAAACACTTGACAACTTTAAGGGGAAAAGCAAATTTTCAAAGACTTTTTCAGTGTGAGATAATTTGTCTACAGGAGACATCCTGACAACTATGTTTCTGTTGAAAGAATTAGTACTGATGGCTGCAGCCTCTATTTGGTATCTGGCAGGAGATGTCATTTCTGACCCGAAAGATGCTCTGAATGCATAGACAGGAGCGCTCGCTCCATTTCAGAATGAGGCGCTGAAGTAACGTGGGCTTTCTGAGTGTGTGGAGACTTAGAGATGGAAAGGGGTGTTAGGAGGCAAGCTCTCAGTCACTAGCTGAAATTCATATGGACAAAAATACATAGAGTGATAAGTTCACCTGTATCTGGCTGAACTTGTTCTCATAGTGGTATGAAGGCCTGTGATATCTGCCCCATAACCACAAGGTTTCAGATAAACCCAGGTTTTTGAGAGTGTCAAATACTACTCCAGGCTTCAGCCCAGGAGGCTGTACCACTGCATACATGAAGCACTGACCCTGTCTACTAAATCCTGCCCCTCGAAAGATGTAGTCAGTTCAAGTAGAGCATCACTGTGCTTTGGTTCTACCATTTGTGAAGCAGCCATGCCATTTCTGGCTGAAGAATGGGGAGATATTTGACACTAAAGTAAGCGACTCAGCTCAGCAATGTAGAAATACCTGAGAAGCCGTGACTTCCAGAAAGGGAGAAGTATTGGCCCCTGAAAATCTCTCTCCTTTAAGGGCATCTCAGGAGCGTGCTCAAATATCAAAGCATCTCTAGTATTTATTACCCTTTAGAAATTAAGGCCGTAAATTCTCATTCACATTGAAGAATTGTTTGTAACCTGCAACTAAGCTACCAGCTTTTCCGGTAAAGGCTTTATGAGGTTGTAATCACTGATCTCATTAAATCTTGAGATCATTCAGTGGTGAGTACCGTTTACATTCAGGTATTTATTGTATTCTTTCTGATCATTCCTCACCCTGCCTACTGGACAGGTCCTTGCCTATGTTTAGTTTAGGAATTGCTATTTTAAAAGGGTTGACATGTATTTATCATTTTAGCAATGCCATTTTCCCAGGTGTTACCCAAGTTTCTTTCGGAAGATTTAAGGTGTAGCCAACATAATGCATCACTGACACGGTTTTCTTTTTTGCAATAGGAAATAGGAAAGGTTTGAGACAGTGTTGACCTAAAAAAAATAAACCCACAGATTTTCTTGTAATTTCTGTAGCAGTGCTACACGCTACTCAAGCACATGCCTAAGTATTAGGTGGGGCCTGGGGAATAAAGTGTAGGATCCTGCATCAGGCGGCCTGGGCACCAGAAAAGAGAAGGGGGAATTCCAGACTCTGCCCCTGGGAGTGCGTGGTAGCGAGACATCCCTCTCCTGAAACAGCCATCCTGACTTAACAGGCAGCCTCTCCACCTCACTCCATATTTGTTTTCTAGCCCACCGGTTCTTAAATTCCATCTGGCAAAGCAATACAGTTCCCAACCCATGATGTAGGGTTCATGTTTTTCACCTCTTAACCTCTAGATGTGTGTTTTTCTTTTGATCCATGTTTTCCAACATATCTGAGAGGAGGCTGTGCCTAAAAGAGCAAAGACGCATTCCTTCTGAAGCTACATATTAATTTTGTTCCATTAATATTGTGTAGAGAGAGTGCTGGTGGGTTTTGTATGCATACATTACTAGAAACCAAAATTACTGTTTGCTGGAGATAAAATTAGCTTTTGAAATTCCTTTTCCCCTTTATAATAAAAATAGCAGAATCTGCCTTTAATTGACCACCTCAGTCATCACAGAGGCTTCCTGTGTGCAGAGGCTTTGCTTTTAGTATCTGTTTTCCCTAGGCTTTAAAGAGTAGTCTTCATTTGCAAGTTTATTATAGAAGCATTCAAATTAGAGGTGGGATGAAACCGCACAGTTTACATCTGGATCTGAATGCAACTTCAAGTTTCAAGGTCCAGGTTTTGATTGTCTCGACTAGAGATCAAAGAGGTGTCTATAAAATTCAGGTTCAGAGCCACATCTCCTGGGTGTGGAAGTGCAACACTTTGGTTCAAACCATTTTCTCCCTTGTATTTCATAAAGCAAATCTATTTAGTGGATTATTAGTGAGCTGACAGAGAGGAAGAGCTTCCCATATTTATTTAATTTTTCAGGTGAGACAAGAAATGTAAACAGCACATTCCTAGACACATAACATTGCGAACAAGTGTCATTCAACGGGATGTTCTCAGCCTCCTTTATCGTATTGAAGCCTTTCTCACTAGGGTCTCATGATAACTTACACTTTTCTTCCACAGGGCTGGGAGAAGGTTCTGCTCTTCTTCATCCAGACAGCAGGTCCCACCCTCGGTCCTTGGAGAAGAGTGCATGGAGGGCTTTCAAGGAGTCGCAGTGTCATCACATGCTGAAACACCTTCACAATGGAGCCCGGATCACTGTGCAGATGCCTCCCAATATTGAGGGACACTGGGTCTCTACTGGGTAAGAAAAGATAAAGCAAGATGCTTGAGTGATATCTGCAGAAGAGGGGAAGGAAGCAGAGAAGGAAGGATGAATATTCCCACTTTAAGCAGCAGGGAAAACATTTTCTTTAATATGGTGATGCTCTAAGTTCCAGATGCTTTCTATATGTTTATGCATAAAAGGAAAAGAAGCAGCATTATGTACACTAGAATAGCAGACTATAAAGCTGTCTTGATGAATCAATTTATAGTCTGGATTTTAAACAGCATGCTGTGAAATATCTTTAAATCTCTCTTTTTATAGGAAGGATCTCAACAAATTGCCAAAAGGGATGCTTACTCAAATATAACATTCTGCTATCTTTGACTACATGTATTAGATCCATTGAATGGGTCCTTGCTTTCAGAGCATGTGTCTAGCACAGATTTTATTAGCACAAGAAATTAAGAAGATGTATTTCACCAGTTCTATGACTCTCTGTACATGATAATTCATAATTCAGAGAGCTATTTTGCTTCCTGTCTCAGCAGGCAACATTCACATGCTTATTTGAAGTGAATTGTAGTAGGAAAGACTGGGGTTTTTTAACAGAAAGGAGTGTATTTGTATTAAGCAGTGTAGATGTGGCGGGGACACGTTTGAAGGCACAAAAAGACTTTCTACGGGAAGTGGAATTTAACTGCTATTTACACCTTCAAAAAAAAAAAAAAAAAACCTGAAAGTTGCATGGCCCAAATTCAAGCCAAATATAAGTTTTTGCATTAACAGTCAGAAGTTCGAATTAACTGCCACCCCTGCTGAAAGTCTGAGTGGAAAAGCTGAGGACATGATCCTGCACATCCTCTGCAGACCAGCGTTGGTAGAGATCTGCTGAGAAACTTGCACAGCAGTATAGAAGCTTGTACTGTTCTGTGGATATTCAGCATCTCACTTTCTGATGTTATCAGTCCTTTTCCTAAATCTGCCATGCAAAAGGTGAAAATAGATGTTTAATAAGATGCTATTTTTTACAAAGAAAAATGGAGCCACATAGTGGTCCCTAGACAAAAAGGAAAAGAAAAACATAACTAGAAGAATTTAAACCTACAAAAGTTAAGCCCTTAGTCAGATATGATCAACATGAAGCAATATATTAATAACAGCATAAGAGCAGAGGAAATTGTTGGTTAATTGGCAGGCCACAGGTGCCTAGTTCCTGTTTACTCCCACTCATGCTAGAGGGACATTAGCACCCAAGTGTCTCTGTGGAGCCAAGGAGGTTTGCCTTGTTACCTGTAGTGTACCTGATGTCTCGCCTTGCTAAAATTTTGTTTCCATCACTTTCTGTCTTCCCACAGCTGCGAAGTTAGAGCAGGCCCCGAGTTCGTCACAAGATCTTACAGGTTCTACCACAATAATACATTTAAGGCCTATCAGTTTTATTATGGCGGCAATCGCTGCACAAACCCTATCTACACATTAGTTATACGTGGCAAAATACGTCTCCGCCAAGCATCCTGGATCATCCGAGGGGGTACCGAAGCTGATTATCAGCTGCGCAGCATACAGATCATATGCCACAATGAAGCAATAGCCAAAAAATTAAGTGAGCTGGTGAACCGTACATGCCCTGGATTTATACCAGAAGATAGTCCCTGGGAGCAGGATGTGAGCTATGATTTGCTGAGAGAAGAGAATGGCTGTGAATGCACCAAAGCTCTGAATTTTGCCATGCATGAACTCCAGCTGATCCGCGTGGAGAAGCAGTATCTGCACCACAATTTGGACCACCTTGTGGAGGAGCTATTTCTTGGAGACATTCATACTGATGCTACTCAGAGGAGGTACTATCGGCCCTCTAGCTACCAACCTCCTCTTCAAAATGCCAAGGTATGTGTCTGTAGATATGCCCTCTTTTTAAGATACTAGTGACAAAGCCCACATTATTCAGCTCTTCTGAGTCAGTGCACTAGTGTAACCTAAAATGTAGACATGCTTCTAAAATAAGAGGTGGATTGCAGCCTTACAGGTGATGCAGACAATTAAAAAAAATCACACAGTATATATCAAGAGAATAGTAACTCTACTGTGGTTTATGAGACTCCATCAAATGCGCAAACAGTAGTCTGATGAACTAAGGTCAATGAGGGCCACTCTGAAGATGGAATCAAAGACTTGTACACAGTGGTGGGAGTTGTTGGCTGGGACCACAGCGTAGGCTAGCAGTTGAGAAGAAAGTTTGATACAGGACTGAGAAAGAGCAAGAGAAACAGGCATCAGCGGATGCTTCTGTAGCTGCAGGAGTCCCAGGGAGAGAGGAAATCAAATTGTATCAGCATATGGAAGTTGGGTGATCCATAATCTGAAGAGAAAAAGAGGAAATTGGAAGGTAGACTCATAAAAGGGCGGCATGAAGGAAAAAAACCCTGATGGGTTGTGCAGGTCACGGATCCAGACACAGGCACGCACATTAATGAAATGAAAAACAGGTGAATTTTGCATGGGGCTCTAGTTCCATTTGATAATTCAGTTTTCAAAGGGGCCTCAAAGTGCTGTCAGCTTTGTTAGGAACTGATCAACTCATAGTAAGTTGAAGAAAAATCAAACAGGAAAAATAGACATTGATGGCCTGCAGGAGGGCTGTCTATAGATCTTTCCTGGTGACATTTCAAAGGCAGGCAGCGATTGGAACCACATTGCCGGGTGCCGTTGCCACAGCATCACGTCCAGCTAATGGGTTATCACCATTTTTAATCATCTCATTGCAAACAATTCAAAAATCAGCTACAGCTTATCAGCAATAGCAGGAAACACAACAGGGGAAGGGAAGATTTTGATGAGAAAGCTTTGGCTTTCACTTCCATTCAAAACTGTCCACCCTGGTTTATATCTGCCTGCTGTGAACATCAAATTTCAGTACTTCAGGACCTTACATGATCTACCTTTAATCATTTTAATAGTCTGGCCTAGGTATAATTTTAATTCACAGTCCATTATATCTCTGTATGAAAGCTGCTGTCATTTCTGTCATTCTTATGCTCTCTTCAAGTGACCAGGGACAAATCTGTGTTTTCTTTTTAAAAATGTCTTCCCAAAATGGAGAGTTTCAGCAACAACAGGTGAACCACAGCATGTTCCTCTTCAAAATTTTACTTTAATTAATCCAAACGTGCACATTGGCTTTCTCTTTGCTTATTTTGGAGTCGATGGTTCTTTCCTAAACCTGTTACTTGCAGGTACCTGTAGGTACACATGATCTGACACTTGCTATCTGTTGTATCTGTTCTAGAAAATATGGTACCTCTTTTTCTGACCACGTGAAACAGAGATAAAATCTTGGTTTAATTCACCCTAGCTGATTATTTTTTCTGGTCAAGTCTAGTTCTATTGTTAAGGGCTGATAAATAACATAGTAAATGCTTACACTTCCACCTTGTAGTAATTTCATTACAGTCACAACGATCAGATGTACTGTCAACCAGCTTTATAAAAGTAAGATTTTTGCCCAGGTGAGCTGTAATTTTAGGACACACTGTTAACAATTTTCCTTCCTGTCTCTTCTGCTGCTGTAGCATCACTTTTTCCCTCTAAAATACAATGCCTTTAAAACATAATGCTCAAATATAAGGGATCAAATCTTGCATAAGAGGTCTCTTTCTTGAACCAGGTTAGCTAAATAAACTGTGAGAGCACTGAAAACTCTCATTTACATTCACAAAGTCCGTGATTTCAGACATGATCTGATCCATTCTAACCTGAGTGGGTGACATCTCTATGTGAAAGGTCGGACCAGCCTCAGCCTTTCTGCCTGGGTCACCCTGCACACCATTATCCTGCAGTCCCATGTGTCTGGACAGGCAGGTCCTACCCAGGGGTACCTGTGTGCTCCGACTGGGGACAGCCTGCAGTCTGGCTCCCAGGGGAGGCTTCCACATCATATAGTTACAAAAACTAGGGGAAGGGAAAAACAAACAAGCCAACTAGTTATCTGTTGGTATTCATGAAGTGGAATCATAGAATAGTTTGGGTTGGAAAGGACCTTCAAAGATCCTTTAAAAGTCCACCCCCCCTGCAATAAGCAGGGACATTTTCAACTAGATCAGGTTGCTCAGAGCCCCATCCAGCCTGGCCTTGAATGTCTCCAGAGATGGGGCATCTGCCACCTCTCTGGGCAACCTGTGCCAGTGTTTCATCACCCTCACTGTAAAAAATTTCTTCCTCGTGTCTAGCCTGAATCTCCCCTCCTTTAGTTTAAAACCATTAGCCCTTGTCCTGTCATAACAGGTCCTGCTAAAAAGTCTGTCCCCTGTACAGTGCTTCCAAATAAGAGATTTGGTACCCAGGTGTTGGCAGAGGCTGAATTTATGACACTGGAAGCCCATTCATAAGAGTGCTGTTGCCTACAGAAAGCATAAAAATTCATAAGGATTCCAGCTCTCCATGATGGAACTACTGTGCTTTTATAAATGGGGGTCCCAAGTCCTGACTTGCAGCCCACTGCTCGACTCCCAGTTTGGCCAGTTATGACTTACAGAGAGTTACAATGCCTCTGTTTCTCCTCCAGCCATTGCTTGCGAGACGTGGTTGGCTCCCACAATGTGTATTTACAGCATGTGGATTGCTGGGACACCAGTCTCAGCTGGAACCTTCAACACCAAAAGATGCGTAGGTTTAATGCAATATTGAAGTGCATAACAGCACAGCTTGTCTTTTGTCTTTTTTTTGGTAGGTTCCTCTTGCTCAAATTCAATGCGAGATTTCTTTTTTCTCAAGAGAAGTTGGGCCTGCTGAAACGAGGCTTTCAGCATGATACAAATAACAGTACCGCTAAAAAAATGAACCTTTGCCTCAGCTGCCATGAAAGACTTCTGGGAGTCGGTTTGTACCGTGAAATTCTCTGTGCTAACAGGTTCACAACACAGCCGTCTGACCTAGTGTTTGCCAAATGTAGGAAGAACAGTATGAGAGGTGCTTTTTTTTTTTTTTTTTGGGTCTTTAAAGTCCAGGCAAACATACTGCTGAAAGGTTATAACCCTTCTTCTTTGAACTCTTTTCCTTTTCTAATTGTTGCTCCACTGGGACCCAGCTGAAACTGAGTTTAAATGCTAAATTGAGTTTAAAACTACAAGGCACAGACTCCTCTGGAAACTGGACACCATGAATAAATAGAAACATTAAATCAACTTGTTTTCTTAAGGTTTCTACAGTCATACCAAGAGGTTGGGGAGGCCAGGAAATTGCTTCTGAAGTGAATCAGGTGTATTGTGTGGAATCTTTCATTTAGGGCTTTTTTCATTTCCTTTTTATTTATTTTTATTTTAAACTTATAAAGGCCTGCCTAAAATAAGTTAAGAGGATTCACATTTTGAGTTAAATTTATAGTTAAGCCTCTATATAGAAGAAAGTTCCACCCAGCTCAAGAGTTTACACAGACTGTAAGTTGAATGTGGTAGCCACATTCATTACTTATGTGGTTGAAATGAATGGTAATTAAAAGCAAATGATTGCTGGATATGCTAGGAATGCCAAAGCCACATGATCAGGACTTTAAACAAATAGAATTGGACCTTCTCCAGATTCCTGTAGCAATTTCACCACAGGTTGGTAAATCAAAAGGGCTGTCCAAAAACCAGACAGCTTTATGCTGAGCTACAAATCTGAATAAATTCACAGATTACCATATCTCAAGTGTTCATATAAAATCAGGGAGCTTTTAAAAATATATATGTCATCTCTTAAGGTTTTATGAATTCTCTTAGATAAGAGCATACCTTAAACAAATTCCTCCGGTAAAATATGTGAAAGTTCTTGAGTGCAGCTGATGACTAGGTCACTGTATAGATTTATCTTGGCGGTCCTCTAGCCTTGCTCAAGATATCAATTAAGACTTGCTGAGGAACCAGGCCAAACATCTTTGATGCCTCTTGATGTTGTGAGTTTGTCAAGGGATTCAAGCTACTGCACATGCAGCTTTTTTAGCCAGCATGAGAAAGGACACGGTTGGAAGGACCAGGATGGTGGAACTGCTTGGCCATCATCATGCCTATTAGACACAATGTTCCTGATGAGGATAATGCCAAGCAGCATAAAATCATAACTTATTTACAAATGCATACAGGGGCTTGTAGAGTGAAGCAAGGCTTGGATGCAGTATTTGTTTGCTATGTGGAAGGACAGAAGATGTTTTCAGAGATATCTGCCCTAAAACTACAGGAAATATGTACAACAGCAATATTGGGACACTTCACATGTAATTGCCTCAGCAATAGTGCTTTGTAAACAAAGAACTCCTTGTGCTCTTTTATCATCTGACAGAGTAACGGGAAAGATCAGAGCAGAGCTGTGACGACCAGTCATTCTAGTTAGATCTTTATTTAGAAACAAGGCTGGAATGGTCAAGAACATCACAAGAAGCCTAAAATATGCTAAGATAACCTTTCTTCTGCCTTTGTCATGCTCGAACATTGGCTGGCCACATACTTGCAGTAAGACATTTTCTCTTGAAAATGCAATTCCAAGGGATCAATTATCTATTACAGGTTTATTTGCTGCTGGGAGCTGACTTTCAGCAGCAGCTGGCATTTGCAGCTAATACAGATTCAACATATGGAGACTGGTGCTGCTTTAGCCAGGCAGTGAAAGAACAAAGTGCGCAGATTTTTTTGTGGCTTTGAAAATTTGTGTCTTCATCTCTTTGAAACTCAGTGACTTACTCTGTAGGGGAATGCTATGTCCTTGAGGAGCTCCCAGGCAAATGAGAGAGCATAAGTTAATAAATAGCTGTTCAACATGTGAAGTGCCTCAGAGAAATATGCAAAACATTATCTCAACCAAAAAGTGTCATTTTGGAGGACAAAACTCCTTTGTTTCCCAGAGTAGTGCCACTACACTTCCAGATTAAGCCAACACTTGAAGGATTTCTTTTGTTCATTATTACTTGCAAAATACTCTCGGTTAGGGAAATTATGAGGGTAGCGCAACAAAAGAGCAGCCAGAAGAACATTCAAATAAGTTAATTCTAGGTTTACGAACAATAACAGTGCATGTGATGCCCTGCAGAGATAAGAGAAGCAAACAGCTTCTAGCTGAACCTGGTCCTTGCCATGCTCGGCAGTGCCCTTGGCGGTGGCCATGCAGAAGAGTGTTTGCTCCTTTGGAGGTGCCACTTACTGCCTATACCAGCATCAGTGTAGGCAAGGGCTGGAGCAAAACGTTGCTTTTCACTCTCTGTGTGAACCTTCAAAAGCTAAATGTTGCTTTTAAGACCCTATACATCTTTGCTGATTTAACTGTTGCTGTCTGCTCTGCCACTGCAGGAAAAGCCTGCCTCAACACAAATACAGTACCAGAGATCAAGATTATCTATTCAGCCTAGCAAAATGAAACATGGTCCTTCAGATCAGCTCCACATATGTATCTAAACTACTGACACCTTCCTTCTTTTTGGCACCTAACCACAATTGCTTCACCTTTTGTAAGAGGGGAGGGAGAACTTGCTGGTAATATTGCTACATGGTTCAGAGGGCTACATCGATTGCTATTTAAAGGCATAATAAACACATAAGGCAGCTTTATTTTGGAATATTCTGTTCTTGAAGATGGACATTTAAGCTGTCCCTTTGGCTTTTCCAGGAATTTTTTTGTTGTGATACTTCCCAAAATATTCATGTCACCATAAATCAGTATAATTTTAACAGGATAGATGACGTGCAAGCACATTCATCTGAGAAAAAGGCTGGTTTTCTCTTTGTTCTTGTCCTTTGCCCAGGCTAAAGTAGTTTATATCAGAAAAGAACAAGCAGAAGACTTTTGAATTTCATGTTGGTTGTGTTTATTTCCGTTTTATGCAGGGCTGTGCAAGAGAATCAACATCGTAGATCGAACAGTTCTGTAATGGTAGTGCCTTCGGATTCCTTCATTATCTTCTCCTTCATGAGAGCAGTTAACAAAAACTGTTCCTTGATATCTTAAAATATATGGCATGCATATGCAGATAAATCTGAACATATCTCCACCCTCCTTCCCGCATGCAGCTTGTCTGTTACCCACCAAAAGCAATCCCAAACTGACAACATTGCAAGGGAGTTACCACTCTCTCTAGCATTTCACTTGCTTCAAGATTTTTAATTAAAGTTTTAAATCTTTGTTATTCTTCATCCCCTTTGGCAGGCTGAATTATAACTGTGTCAACTGTGCTTGTCAACTCCCCAGAGCCAGCCTAATACACATTAGCCAACTCGGCTTCATATGAGGTCATGGAAAGCCTGCAAATTATTGCTTTTGTGGTGAAGAGAGATTGTAGCCATTTGTTAAAGTGTTGTCTTGATCTGCAGTTATCTAGAGTGGTGGAGGAACAGAGCTTGATACTAAACTGAAGAGTTCATAAAAGTGTTGTTTCTGTGGACTCGCTCCTTGGCAAGGTGAGGCAAAGCCATCCAACTTTAGTTGGAAGCATTTCCTTGAACTGACGTTCTCCCAAGGGTTTCCATTTGCACTCGTCCTAGGAGCACTCAGTTACTGACACTAAAGTCAGGCACCTGGTTTTCTTGAGTGGTGAGATTTAAAGCATCCTGTCCAGGCATCCCTCATTCCGGTCCCATCTAGCCCTGCCCATGACACACAGTATGCAAGAGATCATTGCTGAGTGTGTCTTTTCTTTCCCCTCTTCTTCATTGCTTTCCCTCATGGCAATACATGCATTCACATGGCAAGGGTTCCCTACCCCAGGTATTTTGACTGTTGGACCCTACAAAATCCTAAACCACTGGTTAGGTCCATACTGCATGTGCAGTTCACACCTGAGCCTGTGCTTGAGGACACTCGGCACCTGGTCCCTCACCACACATCCCCCTGCAACGAGGATATGCAGGGGTCAACGTGCCAGATGCAGCCACTGCTATGTGGTCCATCTGGTGACATTGCATAGCCAATGTCAGACAGGCTAGCCACAGGATCCACCCTAAAAGGGAAGCCTCCAATGCAAGAGCAACCCAGCCTTGTGAACAACCAGAGCCTGGGCTGCCTCATGTGGGCTCCACCGCTTGGTTAGGAGTGTCTTCCCCACCAATGGGAGGGTGCAGAAGGGAGCAGGGGTGGGCACTGGGGCTTTTGCTAACTCTTTCTTCTTGCAATACCAAATAGATGCAGCCTGTCCTGCTTTTCCAACCATGAACAAGACCTACTTCTTGCCAGACAGCAGTAACAAGTGCAAACAGAGACTGGCCAAAGGTGGCTGAGAACCACCAGCTGAGAACTTTGCTCTTTCCAAACAAGCTCCCCACACTACAGCCACCAGCACAGACCTCGGGGCTCAGACAACAGCAGACCATTGTAGAAATATTATTAATGTCAGTACATGGCTTGATAAGGAAGAATATTGCTACAGAAATTGGAAATAAGTGACTTCAGCATAGTATTATTGTAACTGAGCAGGGTGGGGGTGGCAGCAGCCCTTGAGGAGAGACCAGGCCCAGTCACCAATGGTGTGGGGGCCAGGGAGGGAAGGATGTGCTTAGAGTAGCCACATGGAATATATGTGTTTGAATAAAAGGTGAAAGTTGAAACAGCTGAGCGCTGAGGGAGGCATTAGAGAAAGAAGCCTCTGCTCTGCCAAGGGGTTTGGGTTGGGTTTTGGTTTGACACTGGCATTGCTGTGGGGGAAGAGGAGAGCGAGGAAGATTCCAAAGGTGGCCAAGATGATTGTGAAGAGCATGTGCTTTTCTGTCTTGCTGAGGCAGAGCTGATACCTGCGTCTTTTAACCAAGCTACGGTATGGGAAGGATGTGTCCACTGTGGAGTGGCTCCAGATAAAAAGAGAAGGAGACATGATTTCCCAAATTACTTTGGCAAACTGCTGTGTAATTTCGTGCAAGTTTAAAGACTTTGCAGGGGTAAAACAAACTGCTACTGAGGAAATTAATCAGGTTCACCACTTCTCCAAATTGTTCACTGTTTTTCCTTAGCCTGGGTGAGCTCTGAACAGCAGCAGTCCCACATCTGCCCCAACACCTGGCCTCCTGTAGCAGGAGTTGCCCTATTTTTGGATGGTTTAGGAGCTTGACACACATCACTACATTCTATGCTTTTGTCTTCTTAATGTGTCTCTTGTCTGGTAAAATACTGACTATTTGCAACTATAAAAGATGACAGAGAGAGTCTGTCAGAAAATGGTCAAAATTCTCCATTAAAAATACAAAAAAAAATCCCCTGAAAATGCTTTTCTCATTCTTTAAGAGAAACATTTGCTTTTCAGAGAAAAAACTGAATATCAGAAAGCAAAATTTTGCTTTTCTCTCTCTTCCTCCAGACTATGTACATTCAATAAGATATTTTCCTATGTCCTTTTTAAAATAAGAATCTAATGAAAAATATCACATTAATTTTTTGGTCTGTTCTGCTAAGAATGCATTGCATCTCTCAGACTCTAAGTAGTCTGAGCAATTAATCTTACCTTTAAAACCAGTAGGTTATAGTTGAGATAATGTTAATTTTCCATTATGTAAATAGCCAGATATCAGAATAGTCACCTATTGTAGTTCTACGAGAGAAGAGCTGAGTTACAATTTGAGCTGTTTCAGACAAATAGTGGTTTAAAATTTTTGGATTGAAATACAGACTCGTTTTCAGGATATAAAGAATAAACAAATACACAAGAGAGCAAAAAATGTGAACAAGGTGTTTAGTTGAAAATAACTATAATTTCAGCCTCCTCTTTACCATTAGTGTTTGTTTGTTTTGTCCCTAAATACAACTTGCAGTATATCCTGCAGGTCTTCTCTCTGATGTTAAGCATTGATTTCAGCTTCTGCTTGAACTGTAAGGCAAGGGTAGATTTCCTGTACATTTTGAAAAGTCTTTGGTCCATAGATGTCTTAGTCTGTAACAAAAGCATCAGAATACAAAGAAAACTAGAACAGATTGCAAAAAGATCTTTTTAGGTGTTATTAAAAGCGCATTTCATCATTGCTCAGAGAGCATGCCAGTTGCGTGATAGTTTTTTGTCCTAGGCCATAAAAAACACTATGAATTGATTAGAGGCAAATTAGTCCTAGGCAGCCATAGAAACCCATGGAACTTATGAGAAAATTGAACTATGCCAAGAGGGTTTATGTTTCTGACTATCCACAGCAATTGGGAAAAAGATCAAGGAACCTCATCCTTGTTTGCTTTTCTTATTAGAAACCTCCCTGCTTGGCTTGGAGAGCTCTCTGGCCCCATTACCACTTCAGCTGAGGCAGCAGGAGGGAGGGATAAGGAAAAATGTTGGTGGAAATTTTCAGATCACAAACTGTTTTCTCCTCAAGTACAAGGACTGAGTTTCCAGCCAGAGATTCAGGCTTATTTCAGCCCACATGGCCTCATGGATTAATTCAGAACCTGGCTTTAAAGGGTGAGGAGTTGTGGCACCATGGATTCGTCATTGCGGAGCTACAAGGAGGCACTCTTCATGGGAAGGGATCTTCCAGCCATTGGGCAGCAGCCATTTCAGGGGCCAATCCTTTTAGCAAAACCACGCTATTAAAAGTATTGCATTGTACACCTAAGATAATCAAAACGTAGAACAGATGTTCTTCCTGTCCCCTGCTCATTTTGTTGCTTTTTAGTTTATGTCCTGCCCAAATGAGCTTTTTATTAGAGAGTACTTAATCATGTTTGGACTTGAATGTCCTATGCCTCTGTTGCCTGTTTTCTTTCAATGTCTGTTTTTAGAAAATAATCTTTCGCTGAGACACATGGAAAGGGAGTGATTTGCAAAGCCTCAGCTAGTGTAATTAAGAGCTAAGAGCAGCTGACCTGAAAAAGCAACAGTGAAAAAGACAGTCAATTGTTAAACATAAATTACTCCATAATTAAGTCCAATTGCCTCATAACAAAGCTAGATCTTTCTTTCATCCATTACTTGGACAAAAATCATACTGAGGGAGTTTACATGTGGTATATTCTTCTACTAAGAAGTTCATAGCTCTGTGAAGACAGTATCACAGGAAAAAAAAAAATAAAAACAAAACCAAAACCAAGATTTATGTAGGGTTAGATTCAAGCACTGGTCTCATGGAAGCGATGCATTCAGGGTACATCCATATGAGGTGCTTGAGCCAACCTGTTAAAGGGATACTCCTGTATCCCTCCTCACGGCCCAGCCTCCCCCTGTCCCACTCCCTATTCATTGCAAAAAGTGCCTATTCACCTTAGCCCTTTCATCCCGACACATTGTCAGTAACTAGAAGACAGGCCAGTTGGACATTTCTTAGCAGCACAACTGGCCAGACCTTCAGAGCTGGTGCAAATCCCTCGGAATTAGATGAGCTGCATAGACTTACAGCAGTTCAGGACCGCAGAGGTCCAAGAGCCAGATGATCCACAGACGAGTGTTCATACTGCTAAACTTCACTTTGATTTCTGCGAGTTAACTTGGACTTTCATTGTGGTTGCCCAAGGAGTCACTCCCCTCATAGTGTAATCCCACTGTACAAGTTTCAAATTTTGGAAGTAACTCCTTGTTCCTCAAGACATGAACCCACCTCTAATCTGGAGGAAGGGACTGCTCATAGTTAGGTATTTGTTTTCCACTATGGAGCTCTGTGGACCTTCTTCTACCCCGTCTGCCACTGGTCACTGCCAAGGGACTAAGCAGCTGCAGGTGTGAGCAGTCTGCACCTTCGACACTCCCAGAAGAGAGTGGAGAAGACACCAAACGATGATAATACTCCCTGCCCAGCATCAGAGCCTTGACTCACAATACCCTTGTTTTTTAAAGTTGTAGAGCAGAGATGAAACCTAAAATCACTACTAGAAGAACAGCAAAAAGAGCATTTATGTTTGATAGTCCTTCCTGGTTAAAAAAAAAAAAAAAAAAAAAAAAAACAACAACTAAAAAACCAATGTTGCTGCAAATAGGATTGATTACAGATCTCATTCTTGTCCATCCACTAGACCTGAGAAACAACAGAGGAATGCCACAAACAGCCAAGGGTGACCGAGAAGACAACAGGCTGGTTTTCTGTTTGTTTTTCTTCAAATTTTTAACAAGGGCAACAGAAACCAGTGTTTCCCAGGTTAAATTGTCGTGGTTTACCGACTGATTGTGGAGGACAGGCTTCTGAGAGGGCAATGTGAATATAAACCAAACCACCCTGGCTGGCCTGTGCTGCTCTGCCAGGGTCTCCTCTGGGAGATAAGAGCTTTCAAATTCAACAGAAAAGAGACAGCAGCAGAAAATATCTCCTATTATTGACCAATTCAGATTTTATAAGGTACTTTCAGGTTTATAAGTGTCTTTTCCTCGCTTTCTTGCTTCACTTTATGCAAGTGGGACAATCATAGCAATCAAGTTACTGTCATCAGCGCAGTTTATTAGCCTTTACATTGTTCATGATGCCAGTCTGCCCATGGTGGGACAACCATGCTGGAGAAATGAGTGCTTGATAGACATGAGTATCTTCCACGGAGCAACACTTCAGCCTGGATCACTGCAGGAGTCTGTGCAAGGCAGCAGTGGCATCTTTTGGACGTTGGTCTCCAAGAAGTTAAGGTGTTATTTCTGTTAAATGTGTGTTTCTTTGGGTGCTTTGGTTGGCAGTGAATGGAATCACAGAATCATATAGAATAAGAGATCTTCAAAGAGAATAAGGGACCTTCAAAGATCATCTAGTCCAGCCCCCTGCAATGAGCAGGGACATCTTCAACTAGATCAGGTTACTCAGAGCCCCGTCCAGCCTGGCCTGGAATGTCTCCAGGGATGGGGCATCTACCACCTCTCTGGGCAACCTGGACCAGTGTTTCACCACCCTCACTGTAAGAAATTTCTTCCTCATCCCTAGCCTGAATCTCCTCTCCTTTAGTTTAAAACCATTACCTCTTGTTGTATTGTAACAGGCCCTGCTAAAAAGTCTGTCCCCATCTTTCTTATAGGCCCCTTTCAAGTACTGAAAGGCCCCAATAAGGTCTCCCTGGAGCCTTTTCCAGGCTGAACAACCCCAACTCTCTCAGCCTGTCCTCACAGCAGAGGTGTTCCAGCCCTCTGACCATTTTTGTGGCCTCCTCTGGACTGTCTCCAATGGGTCCATGTCTTTCCTGTACTGAGGACTCCAGAGCTGGATGTAGTACTCCAGGTGGGGTCTCACCAGAGTGGAGTAGAGGCAAAATTACCTCCCTTGACCTGCTTTTGATGCTGCCCAAGATACCATTTGCCTTGTGGGCTGCAAGTGCACATTGCCAGCTCATGTCCAATCTTTCATCCACGAGTACCCCCAAGTCTTTCTCTGCAGGGCTGCTCTCAATCCCTTCCTCCCCCAGCCTGTATTGATACTGGGAGCTGCAAACCTCATCTGACAGTTTTCCTGCAGCACCAGCAGTGCTGCTCAGGACAGGGCAGATCTCTGCTTCTGGCATCCCTGTTCATGGCTGGAGCTCAAGGGGAAATCGGGAGGCTCTGCTGCCTCCTGAGACATGTCACAGCATGTTAGCCCAGCATCAGCTCATTTCCTAGCTGCTTATAAGTCATCTGACCCCCAGTAATCCAGAATCTGCCCAGAAAACCAGACCGCTTTCTGAAGAAAAAGACTGATGTGCTCTGAAGAGAGATAAAGGAATCAACAGCCTGGTCTCATAAGTCCCAAACAAGCTTCCAGATGAAACCTAGTGAGATTTTATGGTAGGCAAGAGGAAGGTAGACACTAGACTTCTGTCAGATTGTATTTGAAGGTTTGTTCCAGGAATAGAGCTACACACATTTTTAAATAATAATAAATATTATTTTATTTCTAATCACATTGAGGCCCCTGAAATTTCTGTCTGCTGACAACTCAGTGTCTTTATTTAGCCTCCTGCCAGTCCCATCCCAAACAGGAGAGCTGTAATTGTCTGTGTTTCTATGAAATTATGTTAGGTCACACAAGAAATTTACAGCAAAACAGGAAACCAAACTGGATCTTGGTTCGTCTCTTGACCATCAGTAAATCCAAACTGAAACTTGCAATCTCAGGAAAAGGCCCAGTTTCACAGTCCTTATATGTTATCTGAGCTTTCAGTGTTCAGGAGAACCAGATGTTTTGCGCCAGCCTCTGCCGTCAGTCACTATGGCACAAATCTGTGCTAACATTACCAGTTGCAGTTAAACTACTCAATTAAACGTTCTTTGTATTTTCACTAAGATACTAATGGCCCTTGCACCTGCTTGGAGAATTTAGCGGAAAAATGTATCTTAAAATTAATTAACAAGTCCCACAGTGGGAGAGAACTGCATCCACTTTAATAGCATGCTGGCAAGTGGTTCCCAGAAGACCACATGTTTTGGGGTGGAAAGACTGCCCTGGAGGTCACCAAGTCCAACCTCCTCCTCAAAGCAGGGCTGTTGACCGGCACTGGTTTGGATCAACCTGAGCTACATCATTTAGACTTATTTTGCACATAGACCATTATTCTACATCCTGGGGATGTAGAACAGCGGACTTTTCATTCATTTCACTGACTTCTGCTGGCAAATATAAACCCTGTTTAATATGTGTAAAAGGGATATCCATATTTTGTGAGCTGTATGTTGGTTCTCTGAAGCTACCTGCAGTCGTATTATCAGACAAACTCGGGGTACCAATTGTGTGAAGGTGTAAAGGTTGTGTAAATGTTGCCCCTGAAGTGTGCCATGAGCTGAGGGCAGTGAGTGGAGAAACACTGACTTCATAGCAGCTCACGTGGACTTTAAAGTACGAACGATGAACATGAGCATTTATATTACAAAGGTAGCTCAAAGAGAACTGAGAAAAGAGAGCTGGAAAGAGGCACAAAGAAAAAGTATTTGTGTAAATCTCTCTCCCCAGTGGCTGCATGGGGAGCTTCAGCTCTTGACTCGGTGCACTCTGAATTGCACCGCAGGAAAATACCTCGCAGCTTGAACAAGGTGGATGTCAGTGACCTCCCCCCAATGCATCCCCCTGCCTCCAGGAGGATCAAGTGTCCTTGGAAGATGAAGGTACCAGCTGTCTGTGTGGTCTTTGCCTTTCACTCTGAGCATAAGCCTCCTTACAGCCCTTCTGAACATCACCAGACAACTAGAGATCCTGAAAAATAGACAAACAGCACATCACCAACTCAAAACAGACAGCAGGTTAACAGAAAACACTGCTTTTATCTTATGGAACAGCATTTATTCTCCTTGATCTAATTATTTGTCATCAATGAAGTGAGCTAAAAAATGAGTTTCAATAATCCTTTATCCGTTCATAAAATTTACTTCAAGGTTAAGCACAGCAGAGACAAATGCTAATGCTGCTGTCTCTCTTGCCATTGAAAAAAAAAAAAAAAGCAAAATAGAGTTTGAAAAGAGAATAGCTAAGCCAAACTCATTTGCCAACAAGAGAAAACCTTGCAGAGGCAGAAACAGCCTTAGGAACAAGACATGGGTCTTCGTAGTTTCATTTTCTGGTGTCAGGAGGTGGAAGCCTCAGCATGAAATTCCCTCCCCTCCTGCCATGGGCTTGGAACCTGCACACCCCTTGTAAGACACCCCCAGCACTCACAGATGGGGCTGGGGGTATCCGGCTGTTGGGGGCTGGTGCTTGGCCCACAGCGGTGAGCAAGCACCGCGGACCCCCTTCTTGCTGGAGAGGGACATCAAGCTTTCACCACGTCCAGTGGCAGCCAGCCACATTGTACCCTTCACGAGCTTGTGTTAGGGCTCATAAAAGCTGAAAAAGTTTAAAATAGCTGGTTACTATTCTCCCAGGCTGCTACCCAACTGGAAAATGTACTTAGGACACCTGTGTCCATCTACAGCACCCAGTTGCCAGATCCCTACCCTAGTAAATTACCGTCTGCCAGATTCTCATAAGCATGAAGTCAGCCTTTTCTAGATCCAATAAAAAGCTGAACTAAAACATTCATTTCAGATAAATGCAGATGAGGGAATTAATCTCCTAACTCCACTCCTGCTGTGCAGTCTTACACATACAAAACCAAGTGGTGCCATGTTTCAGGTGCTTTGAAGGGTGAGAATCTGCAGGAGAACCTTAAAAAGATAAGAAATAGCAACATATTCTTTAAAATGTTGAGCTGATGTCACTTCAACATGAAACGTATGGCCTGATTCAGTTCCCTCTATGACAGGTAATGCCTAACGAGAGTTTCTCTCTGCTTCATTTCAGAACCACGACCGCACATGCATTGCGTGCAGAATCATCTACCGGTCAGACGAGCACCATCCTCCCATCTTACCCCCAAAGGCAGATCTGACTATCGGGCTACATGGAGAGTGGGTGAGCCAGCGCTGTGAGGTGCGACCAGAGGTCCTCTTCCTCACTCGGCACTTCATCTTCCACGACAACAACAACACCTGGGAGGGTCACTACTACCACTACTCCGACCCCATCTGCAAGCACCCCACCTTCACCATCTACGCCAAGGGACGCTACAGCCGGGGGGTGCACTCGTCCAAAGTGATGGGCGGCACGGAGTTTGTGTTCAAAGGTAGAGTGGCTTGCTACACTAGCAGTGAAGGTGGCCACATAGTTATGGACCAGAGCGGAGTTTGCTCATAAGTTTGGTCACTGGTGGTTTCATTTTGTCATTTTCAGGAGTTAGTCATCTCCTGGGAAGCCCACAGACACTGTGTGAATGCCCAGCCAAACTACACTGCTTCATGGTATTTCACACCACTGAAGCGATACTCATTTGAGGCAGAGATCTTTAAGTGCAGCACAAGAAAATAAGATTTCACATCACTAAGTCTTTGAGTCCGGTGGCCAGACTTCAAGCATCTAAGCAAAGCATCTGAGAATAGATCTGTGTTATAGGGCTCCTTCAGTAGGGAGAAAAGTGCACCTTCAGAGGGCATTTCAGGTCATAAGTGGTATAAATCATTTTCTGCTTAAGACATATACAGCAGCAGCAGCAACAAGCATGTATCTTTTCATCAGCTTCCAAGGGGCCCTAGAGCAAGTAAGGATGTCTCTAAAGGCAGGTCTGATTAATCCCACCACAGTGACGACTGGATGTATCCAACCAAAACCCCCTGAGTACTTTGGGAAGCAGCACTCAGTGGTGACGCCAGCCAGGTCCCTGCGGCTGAGCAGCCCTGCTGTGCAAATAGCCCCATAACACCCTGCTTAGAGAGAGATCAGCGGCTTTAACCACTCATAGAAGCAAACATCTCCAAAACACACCATCCTACCACAGCAGCAGCCCCGGCAGAGCCTCTGGAAGCCCCAAGCACTCTGTGGGCTCTTCTCCTCCTTATTTCAGTTACCATGTGAGAAACATACAGCTTCTTGCATGGCTCTAATTTAGGAAAGCGGCTAACTATAAGAAATAATTCAGCAATCTGTGATTTTCATAGAAGGCAGGAGAGATCCTCACCTATCAGAGCTTTTGCTCTTCACAGCTGCATGCAACATGTGCCAGCTAAGCTCCTGGGGTTGAACCCAGCTTTTGCTTGCATTTCTGGCCTACCTCACTATGAGGTCAATAATTCAGTTTTAGTAAAACTTTTAGGTTCACTCACCTATAGATGAGCTTTTACACCATTTAGGACAAATAATGTGGAACGTAGAGCCATTGAGTCAAATACCTGTTTATAAAACCTCAGAATGAAACTTCCATCAAATCTTACTATAAAAAGATATATTTTTATAAAAAGACACACACTATAAAAAAGACACATTCAAGCTGTTAACGACCTGCAAGAGAATTTGGGATTTTGGTGTGTTAGGAGGCATGAGGCCTGGTTATTTTCTTCTGTTTTGGTCAACATTATCCATTCAGACACCATTTTCCTGATATACAGTGTAAAATGCACACCAGGAATAACCTCTATTCAGCTTCCATAGGCTCATTCAATTTAGCTTTTCCTACTGTTTTAAACTTGTCTGAAAAATGAAACTTTATGTGCCTGAAGCTCCTTAGAAATACAGGCAACTTGGAATTGCAGAAGCTGTAGCACTTCTACATCTGATACTGTAAGCTGTAGCCACTGTTTAGATATGAGAAAGAGCATCCCTCTGTAGGTAAGCAATACTTTATAATTCGTGCAAAAACGACAGGTAATATAGGAAGATAACGAAGCTGCGGTACTTTCCAAAATTTCCAATTGGAAATAATTATTTTATTAGCTTTGCAGGGTAACATATGTTAAAAATTAGGAAGAATACATTCTAAACAGCCCTACTTATGGATTAATATGGATGGTAATAAAACATGAGTACAGTTTTATTGTTTCCTCTTTTACCTATCTCATATAACCAACCAACCAGGCTTTATCTGTAAATGATCACCTGGAATTTATGAAAAGCTCTGCTTAATCTCTGACTGAGATATGTGGCCATCAGGTTTTCTTCAACCAAGTTTGTGCACGCATGTGTTCTGTGATAGAATGAATTACGTCGAAGACATAAAATATTGCAAATAAATTTGCTGCAATATAAAGAAATTGATCTAAGAATGAACAAGCAGGGACAATTCTGATCTGACAGGTACACCCCAATCCACATGTTGCCTTCGCTTTTGTCCCTCTGCTGACAGCTCCTCTCTTCCCCTCTTGCAGTGAATCACATGAAGGTCACTCCCATGGATATATCCACGGCCTCTCTGCTCAACGTCTTCAACGGGAACGAGTGTGGAGCTCAGGGGTCCTGGCAAGTCGGGGTTCAGCAAGATGTCACTCACACGAACGGCTGCATCGCGCTCGGCATCCGCCTACCTCACACAGAGTATGAAATCTTCAAAATGGAGCAGGATGCCCGGGGCAGGTACTTGCTGTACAACGGCCAGAGACCGAGCGACGGGTCCAGCCCCGACCGACCAGAGAAGAGAGCCACTTCCTACCAGATGCCTTTAATTCAGTGCGCTTCATCAGTACCCAGAGCTGAGGAGTCACCAGAGGAGAATAAAATAAGGCTGTACAGCAGCAGGGCACCGGAAAAATATCCCAAGGCCCCAGCTCTTGCTTTGCTGTTGTTTATTTGTACTGTGTCATATTGGGACATTCTCAGCTAGAAGTGAAAAAAAACCCAACTTATTTTTCATGACTACAAAGCCAGGATTCCACCAGACTGGGGGTTGTTTTTCTTCCAAAAGAAAGGGACATTTATTTTCTTGATGCACTTGAATGCCTGAGAACTGTTGTTCTTTTCCTTACTTCCCCCCTCCTCCTTGAATCCAGAACAGCACTCGTTTGATGTTTGTGCTTTGAACTTCATCCAGTCTGATCCCTGGCCTGACATGACTGCACAAAAGTAATTGCACTTTAGGACTGCAGAATTCTGGGGTGGAGGGAGGGGGTCTCCTTTTATTTTTTTTTTTTTTTAATTGCTGAGGTGAACATTAAGATCCTGCTTCAGTCGTCTCTCCATCTTACCATTGTGGTACTCTTCTCCCCAGTGCTGGGGTTCTCATCAGAATTTAGCTCTGGGGAAGGGCTCGGTGTCGTGCCAGTACTGTGAGAGCAGCTTCCGCCTCTGACTTCACAGCTCTGCTGTAGATATGTATATAAGGAGGAAACCCAAAAAGATTTATCTTGTCCTTATCTCACAGCTCGTAACACGAAAAAGGAACATCAAATCAACAGCCATGTGTTCAGACAGTGCTAAATGGTTCATACCTCTAATTAAAAAAAATACTCCAAGTAATTTAAGCTCTTTTTACAATCATTAAGTTGTAAAAATAACCAGTGGCTTAATATTTTCTCATTCAATTTCCTTAGCTATGTAATTGCTTCAAGGTCTCCCTTTGTACCTAGCGTGTAGTTACAGCCAAGCCCCCTTAAAACCAGACAGAAGCAGCATTTTTCTGTCATATGCACACAGCACAGGTAAGTTGCCAACACAAGGCTGCAGGGACTTCTTCTGTTTTCATATTCCTGAGGCCTTACATACTCTGCATGCAGTGTTTGTGCCTTGGATTTTCTGTCAGCCAGGTGGACAATTAAAAAAGTACTTAAAAGGAGTCTATAAGAAAGGTGGAGACAGACTTTTTAGAAGGCCATGTTATGACAGGACAAGACGTAATGGTTTTAAACTAAATGCGGGAGATTGAGACTACACACGAGGAAGAAATTTTTTACAGTGAGGGTGGTGAAACACTGGTCCAAGTTGCCCAGAGAGGTGGTAGATGCCCCATCCCTGGAGACATTCCAGGCCAGGCTGGACGGGGCTCTGAGCAACCTGATCTAGTTGAAGATGTCCCTGCTCATTGCAGGGCGCTGGACTAGATGACCTTTGAAGGCCCCTTCCAACCCAAACTGTTCTATGATTCTAAGTGGGCTCTAACATGTTCTGCAATCCTATTTAGCAGTGTATTTTTAGCAATGTGACCTTATGTAGGAACAAGTAAAGATTTTCAGCAGCAAGCACACCCTGGTCCCTAGAAGAGCCAGAAAGCAGCTGGAAATGTACCCGCATCCATCTGATGGAGGGCAACTGGCCCAGTCTTACCAGAGGAAGGAGTAAGAGCTGCACAAATGCAGCTGTGTCCTCCCTTTTCTCCATGCTGGACTGTCCCAACACATGCCATGGTTTCACAGAATTTAAATCAGTGTTGGTTTGGGGAGACACTGCTGGGAAGGTGGATCGGCACAGCCCTCAGAGCATTCTTCAACAAGAGCCTGCCCAGGAAGCCCTCAGGTTTTCCTCCATGGCAAATTCATCTTTGTGTGCACACTGATGTGAATCAGAGCAAACCCTGGAGAGGCAGTAGGGGAGATATTTAAGGCCAGCAAGGAGTTACAAATTCATGGATGAACCATGCTCCCCTGCTTTCATGGAGAGCGAGCTGAGGGCATTGATTAACTTTGTGACATTTAGGCTGTGGCTTTTACAGGTATATACACCATGTTTTGGCTCAGAGAGAGGGCAAAAACCTGCATAAGAAACTTAAGGAGTAAGGTCATAGTGTCTCATAGTATCAGCAGCTTCTAGATGCTCAGTCCAGTACTATGGGGGAAAGCAGCCCTTAGTGTGTTATTTTCAGCATCACAGGAAAAGTATGTCGTGAATGAGGTCTTTCAGCTTTACACAGGTGAGTCTTCCTACTGTCTGCTATAGCAAAAGCATTCTTAGAAAACAGTGACAGCATGGACCTCATTAGCAAAATCAGCAGGAAAAAGCCCTTTGAGTAGCAAATGGCTACGCTCAGTCTGCCTACCTCCTCAAAATCAATGCCTTCTTGACAGTTTTTCGAAGCTGGCATCATTCTTGGATGCAAATTTCCTCACAATGGGAACAAAACTAGTTCATCTCATTTTGAGACAGCAGGAGGAAATGGGGGGAACAATCAGAGGCTCTCACTGCCAGGTCAGATCACATCTTTCATGTTTTTTCCTCAGGTAGATGAAAAGTCACAGAAAACTCACTAAGAGTCAGGAACAGAGCTCAGGATGGCTCAGGAGTCACCAGGAAAAGTGTTCATCCATCTGATATCAGATCTTATTCCAGCCTGCTGGAAGGAGCTGAAAGCCAACTCTCCAAGATTAATCAAGCCCTATGCCTATCTGATCAGCATTTCTTGATGGTCTTCTCTGCTCCACACAGTCAAACCTATTTGAAGAGTCAGGTCTGGATCAGTTACTGGTAGGGAGGCATCAGGAGCACAATTTAACTAAAGAGTCAAGAACAAGACACAATGCCTCTGAAAGACACGCTAGGAACCAGGATGGAGTTTGGTTTTCTCTAACTAGGCTTGAGTTTTGTATCCAGCAGATTGACACCAGCATATCTCCAAATGAGTTACAGAGCTATTATAAGAGTGTTGAATAAGTATAAATACTATAAATTACAAGATAGTTAACAAGATAGTTAACCAAGTATAAATACTCAAATACTAGCTTTGTTCTGTTTGAGACACAGTGGCACGACTGAATTCATGTTAGTCTTTATTTATGAGGATGGGTATGGCATGGTGTTCCTCAGATCATGAGACAAGCTTCTTCCACCACCAACAACCATTTCCACATTAGTTGGTCTCATCTCTGGTAAAAATCTCAATAGCCAGAAATTGTCAGACCCTGTTCCTTGCCTATGCAAGTGCCGCACACAGCTCAGTCCCAGCTAAAATCTGCACATGCTCATGGTGCAGGATTGAAGCCGAGAGCAAAGGAGCTGCCCCACAGCATGATGTTCAACACTCATCAGGGCAATGATCTACAGTTTATTAGTGCTTTGTGGCTTCTCTGTCAATTACTTAACGTCACAAATATTACAACAGTTTCAAGAGAAAGACCTGTCTAGTTGTACAAGAACTGCATTTTTTTTTCTTCTGTCACCTAGAGACAGTTAAAAAGGAAGCACTTTAAAAAAGCCTTCATAATGCACGACCAGAAATCTGATTTGGGGTTCCTCTAGTTTATTGTAGTGTTGATCAGAAACATAATTTTAAGATCTGGGTTCTCAGCGCATGCTGCACCAGCTTCCCTCTTTGTGCCTATATATTTTTCTCTATTTTTCTATTAGCCAACAGAAGCCAAGTTGAGAAAGAATATAAGTAAGTCTGCAGAGTGCAGTTTATTTGCCAAGCCATGTTCTCTGCAAGGCTTCTTCTAAGCTACAGGCACAGAACTAGGAGCTAAGCTTCCTTGATCTTTCGGTTTCATCATGCACTAAATTAACTGCTGCACAGCACCATATACATTTGTGGCACAATATATTCCATTCATTCTATTTCTCCAACCTGGCCTCACGTGCTGGCAGCCCTGGCTGCTAAAGAAGTTAAGCTGCAAGTGATTTAGCACTGGAGGAGCTACAAACTGAGTGACATGTGCCATACCAAAATGCAGAGGTTTTAAAAAAATTAAACAATTCATGTTGGTATCTTCAATAACTGCCGGTGTTGCCAGGACAGGTGAAAGTTTTGCCCTCAGTAATATCCTACTCAAGGAGCCACCTGACAGAACAAATGGTAACCCAAAGAAGTTCTTGGGCAAATTGTTTTAACAGGTTCTATTTCAGAAAAAGGACAAAAGGGATCAGAAAAACCAAAACAAGTGGTGTTACTCTGTCTCTATACCGTTTACATATTGTGCCTGCTGCCCTGGGGTAGAATGTCATTTTTATGAACAGAAGTCCATATTTGAAGATATAATGTCTGTCTTGCTTGAATTGGAGTGTGCTTGCTTAAAGTGCTGGATTTAAAAGAAATCTTTTTATTTTTGTAAAGTTATAGAAGATATTTTTCTTCTCAACTACGTTCAAGATTAAACTGCCGGGGAAGTTTAAGCACTTGTTAAACTATTGATTGAAATAAAAGAGACTAACTGAAAAATTAAGTATCTCTTTGCCTCCTACACATTAATTTTCTGTTCACTTTCTACCTGTAAAAAATTACAGGTGTCTCAGAAAGCAATAACCAAAAATCCCTCTGTTCAGTAACTTGTGCACAGAAAAGCTCATTTCTTACACTATAGAGAAGAAAACACTTTTGCTTGAGAACATGTCACTAGAAACAGCTCTGATGAATACAAGTGGGAAGATCTGGGTTGCACAGCACATCTTTAGGTTCTCTGACTAAAACAGGGTCTGGAAATGCCCAGCAAGTAACAACAGCATTGGCTTGCAAAGAGCATATGGTCAGAACATCTTTGTCAGGATAAAGACAGTGGCTTAAAAGAAACAAAGTATTTTTTATAAATGAGAAGTAAGCAAACAAAACAGCATCACTGCCATGATATTCCATCTCTCTTGATGTAAGGGCTACAACCGGGGGGGCTGGGATTAGAAAAGACTCTTTTCTTAAACAGGAAGAAAAACCTCAAATTTACTGAGAATGGAAAGAAAATCACAGGATAACAAGAGTATCTTTCTTCAGTGCTGTGCAGTTTCACTCCAGCCTCACTTGCACAAAGAAAGATGATGTGAAATGAAGCCAATGAGACTTCCACCATCACCATCAAAAGCTTGGGAGTCAAATGATTTCTGAGGTTTCAGAAGCAACTCAGAAGGCCCCTGAAAGATGAGCTTGATTTTCAGGAAGAATGCCCTAAATTACAAGGCAGTCCAAATGCAGTAGCCACAGCCTGTGAAGAAGTGGCACTCTTTCCACATCAAGTAGTGGGTACGGATGAATTCAGGCATAAATAGATTATACCTGGCAAAATATACTCACTCCTGACACAACAGGGAAGGCTAGGTAATAAAAACCAGCACTACTCATTCTGAATTTTTTCATTTATTTTCCATATTTTTTCCTCTTACTAGAAAGCATTTGCCAATAATTTTTTTCCTTCCAGTCTCCTCGTCTTTGGTGCAATCACTGTTGATGTCTTTAAATTACTATTTGCTGACAGCAATAAATAACAATAAGGAAATGAAGAAACAAAATTTCCACTCCACTGGTGAATCAGGCAGAAACAAACATGGCTGCGAGGCATGAAACCACGAGGACCCTCAATAGCTGAGGAAACAGCGCTGTTGGCCTGAGCAATTATTTACTAAGCACCTTCTCCCCACCCTTTCTTCATCACAAGTCTGCTCCAGGGTATAGGACCAGTCCATCACATGGATTCGAGCTGTGGAGCTGCCAGGCCTCAAGAACAGTAATTAATTCCTACGTGTCTCCCAGTCAGGGGAACTGCCCATGATCACTGCTCTAAAGCAGGTAGACACAATTCCCAACATTCTTTTCCCATGGGAACCACATTGGACCCGGTCCGCTGTCATTTCCATGACAGTCTATTGGAAAATGGGCAAGCAAACTATGCAGGATAGTGCATTCTTCAAATACAGAAATAGAAAAAGTTTAGGTAAAAAGTTTGTTCTTGGAGTTGTTAGGAATTATATTTCTTAGATAAACTCTGCTGAATTCTGCAATTCCACCCATGGAAAAAGTCCGGGATCTGACCTACTACATACCTTCATCCAGAGGAGAGATGCTTGCTAGACAGACCAATGCATTATGAATTTCTTTAAATAAGTGCCCAACTACCGGGTCACTTCTCTCTCAGCACCAAACAGTAGCTGGAAGAACACCCAAAGATTATTAAAATGATAGACAGACAGCAGCTTTACTAACTACCCGATAAGGCATTGCTGGAAACAACCATATCTTCCAGCAAACACAATGAATACCTTCATGGTTATAACCAAGAGACGGGCAAAGCCCGGGGGCGGGCCGGGAGTGGCTGCCGGAGCCGGGAGCGCTGAGGGCCGGGGAGACATTGCCATCTGGCGGCTTTCCTCAGCCTTCTTCCTACCGCCAGCTTTCCCCCCAAAAAACAGCGGGTAGAGGCAGCGGGGAGACCGAAAGCAGACAAGGTGGGAGGTTCGCAGTCCCATTTACCGCGAACAATGAGCAGCAGCGCGGTTGAAGTGGAGAATCAGCGCGTTGTCCCTTGGTCTGAATATAGCAATTAACTCAGACCGCTTAGGAGAGAGCACATTAGCAAATACGGAAGAGAGCAGTGCCAGCAAGGCAAAGAGGGTGACACCACCACCACTTAAAGGGTCATAAGAGCCCGGTTAACTGGCCAAATTAACCGGAAACATGTACTAGCCCTTAAACTGCATCAGAAGGACTGGATTAGATGATCTTTTGAGGTCCCTTCCAATCCCTAACGTTCTATGATTCTATGAACCAGTTTCTCTATTGAGTCCATGGTTTTACACAGAAAATAAAAATACACATACAGCTTTTTTAAGATATTTTAAAGTCCTCCCTGAGGATCAGGCTAACACTACAACTTCATTCCACATGATGCTCTCTCCTTACCAGGGGAGCACACCATTCACAGGAGCTGTAGTGATAAAAGAAATCACAGGAACTCCGCTTAGAAGAAATCTGAAGTCAGGCTTTCAAGAGTTAAGCAGAACCAAAATGAAGCTTTGTCCCTGCAGCCCCTTCTGCATGCCATACAAACATGGCAAGACTTTTTGAACCTATGCAATAGGCACTAAGGGAATCTCTTCCCCACACTGCATAAGGCATACTGGGCAAGTGACTGCATAGTCTGAGCCGTACCAAGCATTTCTGCAGGTTTTGGTTTAAAGTAACACTAGAAGGAAAAACTGTAAAATTTGCATTGCTTTCACACTCCTATCTGTCCAAAACTGTATATATAAATGGCAACTGGAAAGCATAATTATATAGAAAGCTTATATGTAAGTACTTTACTTACAGAATTACCAAAATCTTTTAATTAGTATCACACATTCACTAAAACTGTTCTAAGAGCTACATAAACTCTCAAATACACTATATATGCTAAAAAATATCACATTTTGACAGACAGTCTAATTCTAAGTCTGAGACTATTATTGCCTCACCCTACTATAAGAGCAAGTGCTTTAGCTTCTACAATTCCAACTAGGATGAGAACTATCAATGTACAGCTACAAGGGAAGGAGCATAGGGGACTTATTGGCCATCGGGCTTGAGACTGGGAAGGATTTTCCTACTAAAAAAACAGCTTAATTTCTTATAATCTAAAAATGCTTTTGCATTGACAGCTGAGATCTTTGTACTTAATGAAAGTAGCAGCAAATGCTTCTGAATGTTGGAAATTCACCTTGTGTCAGCATCCTTCTGCTTAAGCCTCCTGTCTCTCCTTGAAGGTCTCTAATACTTGCAGAGGCTCAGAGTGCATTCAGGAGGGGGTTTTGGACAAGATGCTACAATGTGTAGTCCTATAGTAACCCAGTTTACTATAACCACCACTTTGCATTCAGGCACCCCAGATTTTTGTTCACAGATCAGACATAAATATGTACACAGACACACACAACAGTTGTGCCTAACCCTATTATTATGCCTGCCCACAGGGGGAATAATGTTTGTGTGGCTCACCTAACGAGCCCCGCTGCATGCACAGAGCACCGGAGGACGCGGGTCACGTGCTGCTCTTTCCCAAAGCACTCACAGAGCAGTAGCCAAGAAGATCAGAAGGCCCCTGTCCATATGCTGCTGGTTATGTTCCTGAAAATATTTGCTTTTGATTAGCTGCTTCACTTCTATGCCTCTAGTTCCACAAACACAACTTCTACACAGCTCTAGAACTGGACTCATAAAACCACAATTAGCTTGTTTTTTTCAGTGCCTGGTCTAAGAGAAGCTTCGAGGTCAGTTACAGCTCCTCTGAAGATCAGACTCCTTCTCCCACTCATTTGCAACCATTAAACCATTACTATTTCCAAAGTATCTGACCAGAGCAGGTTGGAGAAGTAAGGATGCAAACATGCAGGGTTATCACAGAATCACAGAATGTTAGGGATTGGAAGGGACCTCGAAAGGTCATCTAGTCCAATCCCCCTGCCGGAGCAGGAACACCTAGATGAGGCTACATAGGAATGTGTCCAGGTGGGTTTTGAATGTCTCCAGAGGAGGAGACTCCACAACCCCCCTGGGCAGCCTGTTCCAGTGCTCTGTCACCCTCACTGAGAAGAAGTTTCTTCTCATATTTAAGTGGAACCTCCTGTGTTCCAGTTCATACCCATTACCCCTTGTCTTATCACTGGTTGTCACTGAGAAGAGCCTGGCTCCATCCTCCTGACATTCACCCTTTACATATTTTTCAACATTCATATGGTCACCCCTCAGTCTCTTCTTCTCCAAGCTAAAGAGCCCCAGCTCCCTCAGCCTTTCCTCATAAGGGACATGCTCCACTCCCTTACTCATCTTCGTGGCTCTGCACTGGACTCTCTCCAGCAGTTCCCTGTCCTTCTGGAACTGAGAGGCCCAGAACTGGACACAATATTCCTGGTGGGTCTCACCAGGGCAGAGTAGAGGGGAAGGAGAACCTCTCTGGACCTACTAATCACCCCCCTTCTAATACACCCCAGGATGCCATTGGCCTTCCTGGCCACAAGAGCACGGTGCTGGCTCATGGTCATCCTGTTGTCCACCAGGACCCCCAGGTCCCTTTCCCCTACGCTGCTAATAGGTCATTCCCCAGCTTATACTGGAACCTGGAGTTGTTCCTGCCCAGATACAAGACTCTACACTTTCCCTTGTTATATTTCATTAAATTTCTCCCCACCACTTTCTTTCCACTTCCAACATTTCTCACCCCACCATTCCACCTTTTCTCACATCACCTCCTTCCTGTCCCAGCCCACAGACACTCCATGAGCAGCTCGAGTTTTCCGCACCACGCGTCCTAACCCGCTCCCTTCTAACACACCCATCACTCACCCACATTGCTGACAAGCACTGCCAGGGTGTTTGATCTACACCTGTGCTGAGAGCTTGGCAAGCAGCCCACCACTAACTGGTCAAACAGCAGCAGCAGTGGGACAGCTGTCTTCCCAGCTCACTGTTGTGCAGGCTTGCCCTGAGTGGGAGCACCAACTTATGTGTCTTTCATCTCAGCTCTAATTTTCCTGTAACTGGAAGTAGCTGGTATCTGTGAAACATCAACCTCTCTATCAGACTTGGCTTGAATTAGATTTCAGATTCACACAGGGAGAAGCAGGACAAAGACGCTGCAAGCAGATAAACTTTGTCTCTATAAGAAGTTAAGTTTTTCCACAAATCCGCTGACCTTCCTTTGTCATTGTAATCTGGTTCCTGCAGAGGCAGGATGAAGAGATAATTTCACCTAATCAGCAAAGCAATCTGTTCTGATTTTCTCGAAGCTGGGACATGAAATGAGAGGCCCAAGGGCTGAAGTATTTCAAGGTATTACACAAGAAAATGAAGTCTGAAAGCAGCGCCATGAAGATTGCATTGGAAATTCAATGTTAGACAATAATGGGCATTAATACAATGAAAACCCTTCTCCTGGCATTCTCCTGTTTACAAGACTGGTCACTAAGTCTGAGGCTTTACAGACCGAGGTTGGAAAGAAAGCCCTGTTCCTGGAGAAGGCTACAGCAGTTTCCAGCATATGTCTGGGGAGAAGGCAGCACGTACAGATCTTTTTTAACAGCCCAACTGTCCTGGGAAGACACAGTCATCAACAAAGCCACTTCTGGAGCAGTGCATCTCGCTCTTCTCATAGAACCATTTAGGTTGGTTGGAAAAGACCCTTAAGATCACTGAGTCCAACCATTAACCTAACACTGCCAAGTCCACCACTAAACCATGTCCAGAAGTGCCACGACCGTCTCTTCCTAACCATACTTTTTCTTCACTTGACACCAACTGCTCCTCAGTTCCTACATGAGATGTGAGACAGGTGTCTCAGTTTCCTGACCTCCAAAGCCAGCATGAGCCATTTTTTGAGACACTCAAAAAGATTGCTATTTAATTACTACCCACTCTGAGAACAGCCTAGACATTGATCACCTCTCTGAATTCACCTATGCATGAGAACCTGCACCAGCATGAGTAAAAAGATAAAACTTACAAGAACATCCTGAAATAATTATTTCCAGACTACATTTTTTTGCAGAACTTGGATGATAAGCACACTTCAAAAAAAAAAAAAAAAACAAACCCACACACAAGCCACCTCAATGCTTTTTTCTTATACAGAAGTTTACAAGGTAATAATAACTATTTCAGTCACCTTTCAATTAATTTTTATTTCAAGTGTCTGAGCTCAGACTGCTTAGCTATAATAACAGCTGTCTTAAACCTCACTGCCTAGATACCGTAACACCCTTTAAATCTTTTCTCCCAAAGAGGGAGGGAAGAACATCAGTCCACCACTGCCAGAAACAGAAGTAGCTACCACATAAAGAGGGATTCAATACCCTGCTGGCGGTGTTATCAATATTACATAAACTGGTACCAAGCTTTACAAAAAGTGGCACTGTAACATGATGGGAGATGCTTATGCCACAATTTAGTTAAAAACCACATCTTTCGTCCCCTACAAATTGTATTTCATCCAAATCAGTTCCTAGATCCAGTTCACAAACACATAAACCCTGTCCCAGGAAAAAAAGGAAGCAGCACTGACCTTACCATCTAGCAGCAATGAGAAAACCAGACAAAAGAATCAATTGTTTTGCTTTTGCACAAGACCTCATTTCTACATAGCTATTTGCCACCTAGAGGGCAAACAATTAAAGGTGACACCACCACCACTACCTCTGCTTACACAGCCCAGTCAGAATAAAGTCTTTCTTAAACACACACAACTTGCATTCAAAAAGAAAAACACAATATACCAACTTTAATTTTCTTAGTTACATTATTTGAGCACACCTAGAAAACAAATTCAGACAGGAAATAAAGGAATGGGTCTTATTTCATGGCCACTAGTTTCAGCTCTTCCTGCAGGTGCTCAAACCCATGTGAAAACTGACTCCTGCATTTAGCTCCCCCTCTTGTCCAACACTGAAATGTGCCACCAGACCAGAGCTGCCACAGAAGCTCAAGATCAGCAAAGACAGAGTCTCCCTGGCAGCGGTGGTCAGTGTTACATGGGGACGTGTCTCCCAAGAACTACACGACAAAGGCGCTCAACAGGAATCAGCGCAGAAAGCAAAGCAGTGAACTGTTAGTTTCAAAGCAACATGGCTAAAAAGACAAGCTACAGAATTTTATCCCACCAGTAAACATGAAGAACAGGGCATTCCAATGTTACAGTAAATGTTTATTAGAGTTGCTCTGTATTCTGTCTTTTGCCAAAGACTGAAGAAAGTGTTTGCCCCGGAAAGTTAGTTCCAGCATAAATACCTAGGGACTCCAAACAGGAAACTCTGTGTCATGACAACTACTATAAATCTGAGAAACCATCAGCATCTTCAGTGCTGCCTGGATTCAGGCACCTGCTCTTCACTTCAGCACCGATTCTTCATCCAAGGCAGTTGCACGCTATTTACTAGCAGTATGTAGAAGCAGGGCAGCCACACCACCTGCAAAGTGGACTAGATACACCTATCGACTATCAGCACCCTACAGACCATACACAGTCAGGGAAAAGCTCCAAAACAAAAAGGACACTACTACATTTTTAATGGTTTATTAACACTTCAATTTTTAATATCTTTAAAGAAGGCCTGAAAGATAAGTTTTGTTTATTGACTTTGTCTTATCCCCTTTGGCAAAATGTCATCTTCCACCTCCACCCTCCTTCTTCCCAAGAAGACAATGAATTTTCAAACTAGTGTTTGGTTGCTTCTTATATGCAAATCGGCTTCAATTATAGCAGCAGAAACATGCAAGCCTGGGCAATAGTGTTTGTCAACAGCTTTTAGAGAATGAGTAGAAGTGCACAAAAAACTTGTGCATGATACAAATAACTTTTTCTTAAATGAATTTCATACATACATATATTTTAAGTGGGTTAAATTTGGTGCCCAGAATTACTACAGAAGCTATATCTTCTATTTAACTAGGCTTTTTTTTCCCCTGAACCATCATACTACCCTTTTTTAAAGTGCTATATTCATAAAAAAATTAAAATACTACTTTGATACTGTATACATTTTCCATCTTGCCCTTTCGAGAAATCAGAAGAGCAACTGCAATGCATATATAACTGAAGTTACACATTTAGCCTCATAAGACTTTATGGGCTTCGTCATCTGATCGTATCACCAGGAGCAGTGGAGAGACTGTATTACCATGTGCTTACATACACAAGTAAGCAGGCAGACAAAGCAAGAAGTTCTAACCATTTCAGGAACAAAGACAAACAATTTAATCCATATTACAGAATTCACCAAATACAGTTGATCTCATCCAAAGTGACTCCTGAGAGCAAAATAGTTTTAGCATTACATTTTATATACAGCTATGAAGGGATTACTGGAAACCAAGACAGTCTCTTTATACCATTAGTAAGTACACTCGTTACGAGACCGCTGCACACTTTCACTTCAAAGACTTTACTTAAACCATTATCAAGTTTTACCACCACCTGTTTGTTATTTATGAAACAAGTTATTTCAATCTGATTTTGTTGTTATTTTTACCTTATTTCTGCGGCCAGACATCAAAACCTGAGTCAGCTGCATTGAGCAATGACTCCTTTTTCTGCTCTCAAGTCCTGAAAGTGCTAGTTACTCTTGAAAACCTCCATACGCTATGCTGTAAGCACCTTAAGCTGTTCAGGGGATTATTTTTATTTATTTTTTACCCTTCAATGCAGGAGTGACTGCTCTGTCTGAAGCAAACTACATCCTGCAGAATATTGCTTTTGTTATTTTCCACATAATCAGTTTGGAACAGGCTATGAAACTTTGACGTGGCAATGTTCTTTTAGAGAAAAAAATTAGGAGAACTACACCATTCTGAACCAGCGGGACCAAACTAATCAAGACCTTAACATAGTTTTTCCAGTCACTGGGATGGAAGGAGACTCAAATGAAGACACTGGAACAAGTAATTGGAAACATCTGTGCTTGCATGCTTAAGTGAAAAGATAAGCAGTATTTGCATTTTCTTCATAATCTTCCTTGCACATATGCAAGACTTTATAAAAAAGTTTATCACAGAGAGCAATGATAGAACATGATGCAATTATAGTTTTCTTTAAAAAAAACCACACTAGAAATCAAAGGCAACCAAGATAACGTACATCTTCTCTAGAACATTTTTCTCAGCTACATAGGTGTGCATATACCAAGGTCTAACACACTTATCTGCACCACATCAAGTCAAGCTGTCCAAGAGCATACACAATTTTGCTTACAGGAGTATACCCCTTCTGCAATTTTTCAGTTTACAAGTAATTCCTTGTATTGGATTATGCTTAGTCAGAAGTACAGATAATATTTTGTTCCAATACTACTGTTTGTTTTTATGACATATTCAGAGATGAGGCAAGACATAAGATTAAGTGCAGGGAAGCATTTCAGACCCCCAAAAATGCATTCTTTAAAACCTAGCTGTACATGGTTAACACAGGTAGATCTCCCAAGAGTTGCATAAAAAATTATTTTTGTTTTCAAAAGGTGAGCAACTGAGGCTCACTCAGCAAATACCAACTCTTCTGCACCATGGAATTCGTTACGGGTGTCTGAATCATTCAAACTGCATTTTTGAATATCTGCTAAAACAGAATTATAAACCAAGTTAGTATAAGTAAATTAAGTACCCTTATGAAATCAAAGAATAATGTTGACTCCTGGAAGACACCCAGAAGATCCAAAGATGGAACAGAAGGCTGATTATCACACTCCTGCACAATCCAAGCAAATTGTTAGTATACTGAACACATTCATGTCTGGTATTTGTATCTGCTGGATATCCAAATTATTCTGACCCAAAACAAGTTGGATAATCATCCTCTCTGTTGCTGAAAGCTGCCAGAAAACAGTTAACTTTTTTAAACAAATGGAATGGAAACCTTTTTTTTTTTTCCTCAAGCCTCAATCACAACAGTCTAAGCCAGAGACTTACGCAAATAAACTTCAAAATAGCCATTTGTTACAAGTAGCAAATTACCATGAGCAATGAACTTGTTAGGAATCCCTTCTAAAAGCACAACACACACAAACAAGCTACCCAGCAGAAAAATCTGTTAACAATTTTATTTCTTTTGTAATGTTAAATATTATGGGACAGGATCGTAAGGATGAAGAACTCTCAACAATGCCTCACAAGGGATAAGAAAGAAATTCTGCCATGATATTAGCAAAGTAAGGTAAGGAGAAAATTTACACAGTAAGAGGCACCATTTCCCCCAGTATACCTCTTGTCATATTCCTGAATGAGTGGGATTAGCAATCTAATAAAATCATTTTTCAAGAGGTAACAGCAACAGATAAAATTTTAAAGGATTATTAAAATAACATTTACAAGACTCTGAACAATTTTTCAACTCTTATTAAAACCACAGAAAGAAAGAACAATTCTTTATTTATGAATTTTCATAAAGGACTGACTGTGCAACTGACACCTGCTATTGATGACTTAATGTACAATTTTGTCCAGTAGCCGAACAGTTTGTCTTTTTAGGTTGTGTTTTCTAACCGTGCGAGATCATTAAAGGCAAAGCCTGTTATGACGCTGTACACAAAAATGGCCACTTAGGCCATACTACCAATGAAGTGGTAGGTAAACAAATCTTTTTCTGGCAAGGAAAAAAAAAAAAAGGAAGCTGCATTTTGCATGCTTCTCTCACTCATTCTTTCTACAAGATGAACTTCCCTAGAAAGAATCCAATGAAAATGGCTGCAATTACAACAAGAAGTGAAGGAAGAGAATTAGAGCCATTATCTCTGAGGGCCAAAGCTGTGGGTGATCCAGATTTATCCGAGTGCGCTACCTTCCTGAGCCTCAAGCCTTCATCCTGAGGAGTGGAAAAACACAGATGGAAAAAGATTACGGACACATCTTCTTTACAATTGTAAAAACTGAACTCAAAGGTCACATTTACTGGTGAACACTCGAAGTTAAAAAAAAAAAAAAAAATTAACATTACACAACAACAAAATCCAAAATATGAACATAGCAAACCATAACATTTCAAATAAGGACAAGTAATCCACTAGTCTCTCTCCATGCTCTGCTTAAGAAAGATTCTGAAATTCTTGCTGGGCACAACAAAGAATCCAACCTTTACTTAAAATGTGTCAGAATTAAATACCAGTAATTCCTTATTGTTAAGGAGAAACATCTCCTTTGTATAGTGTTTCTCCGGATGTTCCAATGTCACCAGAATTACAGGTGTGGAAACATCATTATTCCATGGTTCTTTATAGGGCTACCATGGTCAATGAAACTGTCAGATACCCAAAAGCAAACATACAGAAAGTCACATAAAGGCACATATTGACTAGTTACAGGTTACTGAAATGACACCACATAAAAGGTAAATTTTTTTGTTCACTAACAATTTGTGATACAGAATGTTATTGCTTTGGATCTCATTCTTAAGCATGAATAATAATGCACTTCTATTAAAAGCTACTAATTCCATATCTCCAATTGAGACTTAAAATAACTAAGACCACCTTAAATTACACCATTTCAGTTAAGATGAAAATTATGTAGCTTCATCCAAGACAATCACAATGTCTCAATCACTAAGGAGTTTAAAATATACAGTATACACAGGACCTTAAAATCATATCAGAAATCAATCCCAACATGTTAAGAGTTGTACCTACTTTCTGGAATACATATCTATTGGCCTAATTACAAACCAGACCTTTCAATCAAGAAGAGTGAAGCCACTTCAATATAAACACGGAAGCAGAACTTACTCTCAGGTGCCGATTTTCATCCGTCAGCTTCATAACCTCTGCTTGAAGTCTTTTGCACTCCTCCACTAGCTTCCTTGTTTCAGTATCATTAAGTGAAACACTATGTGGTTTTGGTATCGGTCCATCCTGCTTAGATGTATTCAGTACTGGGGCAGGTTTGCTTGCATCGATATCATTCTACAAATATTAAGAATGACTTGAGAATTTTACTTACCTAGAGAAAAATTATCCACAGCTTAAAACTGAAACAATCCAGCTACTAATCTAGTTCAATGAAGCTTATATTTACAGTAATCTGAACAAAGACGTCCATTATCAGTTCAATTCTGATTAGCTCAAATATTAAAAAGATTGCACTGTTTACATTTGGTACTACATGCTACTGAGACAAAAATTAATACTTTAGCTGCTTAACACTGATCCAGCAGGCATCCAAAAGATGGCATAAAATACCATAAACAGCATTTCAGCTTGAGGGTAAAAAATAAAAGGAAGAAATTAATCCTACAATTGTAAGAAACAAAGTAAAAAGAAAACAGGTTGTGTCACCAACCAATATGTAGTATGTATGGTAAAAATATTTTGCACTTATTTTCCTTTAGTAAGAGGTGCTGTAAGTGATCGCACGAACATGGAATTTCAGTCTCACAGCATTATAAATTTTGAATACAAATGAAAAGTCACATAAAAAGCTGTATCAAAGCCAAAAATAAAATTAAAAATCCAGTTCCCACAGCTCTGCTCAAAATATATAATGATCTTCAGTAGACATTTATAATACAATCGATTCAACTGTATAGCCCAGGTTACCATTTGTAAAAACACAGCATTCATATCGATATACACTCAGAAACAGTTCAATATGAAGATTCAGACTTCTGTATTCCTACTTGCTTAGCTACACAGCTATGTCATAGAATCACAGAATGTCCTGAGTCAGAAGGGACCCACATGGAACAGCGAGTCCATCTCCCATCCCTTCATATGACAACCCCACAGTTCACACCACGTGTCTGAGGGCATTGTCCAGTCTCTTGAACACTGTCAGGCTTGGGCCGTGACACCTCCCTGGGGAGTCTGTTCCAGTGCTCCACCACCCTCTGGGTGAAAAACCTTTTCCTAATGTCCAAACTAAACCTCCCCTGGCACATCTTCCTGACATTCCCTTGGGTTCTGTCACAGGTCACTAGAGAGAAGAGACTGGCACATGCCCCTCCTTCTCCCTTTGTCAGGAAGCTGTAACCACATGAGGTCTCCCCTCAGTCTCTTCTTCAGGCTGAACAAACCATGTCACTTAGACCACCACCATAATGCATCTTTCATAACCAAAGTAGTCCAAGGTAAGTACTACATTTAACAGAAAATCTATTAAAAGGTAAATACATCTATGTAAAAACAAAGCAACTAAAAAAAGATGCAAGAAATTCTTTAATTCTTATGCAAGTAGCAGTTATTTATCTACAGCATCTACTTGGATTTTATATTTTTTGCAATGCAGCCATCGACAGCCTAAGAGACAGATCCTGCTACTCCACACAGGTACTCCTAACTGGATTTAAAAAGATCAACATATATATATCATGAGTAAGCAGATGGGGATCTGTTTGGGTTTTTTTAATTGGTTTGCTAGCTGAAATGAATTCTTTTAGTAGCACTGGAATTTCACTGGAGACTTATCTCCCTGGAGGAAACCTCCTTCTGCTGTTGACCTCACTGACTGGTTTCTTCATGTCAATCTTCCGGCTATGGCTGGTAGGCATCTGAAAGAAGTTGTTGCTCACTGGACCGAAATATTTGTATCCTGGTGCTACCTCAAATCTTGAGGTAGCAGGTGAGGCTTACCCTCAGGATTTGGCAGATTTCTCATTGCCAGGTTTAAGGCATTGACTAAATCAACTGCTAAAGCAGGGTTTTGCCACCCTAGGCTGCTACTCAGAAAAATACAAATATTATGTACAGTCAATACTAGGAAGATGTCAAAGAAAGTACAAAAGGAGGTAGTTTAGTATAATCCACTACATTTCTCTCACTGCATTATACATCTTATAAAATTTAAAACAAGTATAATTTTTCTAATATCTAAGAGGTAATTTAACAAGAAGGTAGAAAAAACATAGAAAGAAGCCAAATAAGTGCCTTGATAATAAAACCTTTACAGTTTCAGCATTTAACACACACTTAGCCACCTTACATGTGAATAAAAAGCTGCATCTCATAAATTATCCTTCACAAAAAAAAACGCCACACCACCCAAAAAACCGCCACACCAAACCCCCCAAAAAACAAAACCAAACAAAACAAAAAAACAAACAAACAAAAGAAAACAACCCACAAAAAACCCACCACAAACCCACACAACATTATTCTGAAGGCAAAGGCCTGAAAGAGGTAATGGGATTTTTTTGTTTTTGTTGTTTATTTGTCTTTACCATTACCTTAAAAATTAATTCAGGACTCCCAAAGTATGAATTCATTTCTAATCAATACTTCCTTTTCTAACTCAGCTGAATTAGAAACAAAATTTTTAAAACTGAAAAGCATTTAATACTTTAAAAAGCATAAGATGCTATTCACTTTTCACTGTATGCAGTATTGAAGATTCTCTTTTTTTAAATCTGACAGCAATAAAATGCTAAAGCAAATCAATAATAAAAATAACAAAAGGATATTAATTTTTGGCACTAGTCTCCATTGCTGGAGGTTTCTAAGATGTGACTGACAGAGTGCTCGCTTTCCGACAAAAGGCTGGACCAGATAGTATTTGAAGGTCCCTTTCAACCTGGGCTGTCCTATGATTCTATGTCTGTTTGATTTAGTACAAATTCCTACAGTGCATTTAATCAACACATCAAATAGATTAAAAAAAAAAAAAAAAAATCTATGAGAGCCTACGTGTCAATGTAGGGTAGTTTCTTACTCTTTTCTTACTTACCAGTTTATCATTTTCATTGGGCATTTCAAACACACATCTCAATTTGGAGTCCATTAACTCATCAGGTTTTGCTTCTTTCCACTAAAACAACAATTAATACAGTTACATAACATGCCAGATACATGAAAATACCTGAACAGTTCATAAGCTTGCTCTCAGTACTTGCCTCCTATATAGCTGAATACTGTCCTCACCTTAGTTGCAACTTTCAGACTTACTTCTAAACAAAGTTTTTTTGTTCATTTCGACTAGTGCGAAGTAATGAAAGCTAGAAATGGTAAAATTAAAGTCTGGAAATGAGTAAACTGAATGCAAGGATGGATCCAGAGGTTTGTAGGGGATAGGGAGGGAACAATACAGCAGTTCCTTTAACACACAATCAGGAAAAAGAATATTCTGAGTCTGTTTAAGAACAAAGTTCTTGCTCTATCACTCCTTGGTAAATGCACTTCTTATGTCCTGTCTTGGAGGCAGCCATTTTAAACAAAAGATTGAAAGACACCTGTTAGTGACTCTGTATTTAGTTCCAGAGTAAATTTCTTCAGTTCTTCATATTTTAGATTTTTAACCAGTACCTTCTTTTACTGCATCATATATTACAATTTGGGCCTAGAGATTTTTTCAAAGCCATTTATTTAAAATAAATAAGTAAATGAATTTAATGGCTATCAATATATTTCAATAACTATGAAATAAACTGGAGTCTCTCCGCTCAACTGACAATCAACTTTCAAAGCATACACTTCATGTGTTTGCCTTAAATCTTTAGGCTCAGAGACTCATCTGAAGTCTGTGGCAATTCTTCCAACAATAGATCCTCTGAAGTTACCTTAGAATTGCAGGTCTTACAGACTAGAATAATCCTTCCTTTTTTTTTTTTTTTGTTCTTTTTTCAGTGGCATTAGTTGTACAGTAACTTATAACTACAATTACCAATTTTCTGCAAGATCCATTTCTAAGTATTCTATATTGAACACACTGAGAAAGCAGTTATTTAAAAGGTATTTATACAGCAGATTTTTATATCCTTACCAAATAGTTATGCTTCACTAACCATGCATAATCAAGAGCTATCAGAGCATATTAATAAAAAGTAAACCAGACCAACAAGGAAGGGAGATGTTAACTTTCTAGCTAACTTTCTGTGTTTCAAAAGCACAACAAAATCTAACTGTTGCCAGCAAAGAGCAATGCCACAGTAGTCTTTGCCTTCATATAAGTGGACAGAATCTCAACCTGCAGAGGTCTAGTGCATTTCAGTGATTCATAAAACCTCATCTTTATCCTTTGTTTCCCCCTCTCCTCCTTTGTCTTGAGTGAAGATTGAATATACCTGTTTAAACTTGGACATTCCTTGAAACAGTCTCTAGAGACAAAAGCCTATGTATCATTCCCCTCCACCTCAATATACACGCTTATGGGAGCCCATGTACACCCTAAAGGGCGTGTTCTGACAGCCAAAGGCTTCCTTGCCATTGCTGCCAGCTTGTAAAGTCAGAAATGGGTATCCTTACTTCAGAACTAACAAGCACAAACCTAAATCTCTTCTTTCTGGATCTTTCATCAGACCAATCCTCCCCAAGAACTGAATCTACCACATGTTCCATTAAAACAAAATAAATCCATCATTTGTGCTATGTTTAGCCACTTGGTCTTGTAGAGAGACATATAATCATCTTCCAAATGTTTTCATTCATTATAATCCCATTCAACATTTCACTCAAACACTTTTTAGACCAAATGTACCCATTTTAAACAGCTTCAGGCTTGTTGTTTAAATACCACCTGTTTATCCCCTGCAGATTAGCTGCATATAAGATAAAACATGCCCATATTTTAACACTGAACTGACCTTACCTTAGACTCACTATCTCCATTCAACCAGTTCACTAGGCAAGTTCTAAGACTTGAGCTTGTATTTTGTTTAAAAACCCAGAGTCACTTATGGAAGTCATACTTGTTCAGAGAAAAAAATCAAATTCTTCTCAAAAAACAAATTTCAAACCAGGATTCATTTACACTTAAACCTCAATTTTTAAGGAAAGAAAATACAGAAGAGTAATATTACCCCATTTTTACTTACCACTGCCTCCATATCTGAAATATTTGGTGGTGCATAGGTTGTTTGTACCATAAACTTGTGTTTACTCTTCTCATTTGGGTCATAGTCAAAAGGCTGAAGCATTACTGTTCAAAAGAAAAAATAAAGCATAAATCTGTGATTCTTCAGCTAATCACTGTAACAAAGGTGCTATGCACTTTAGATTTGTTTCTCACTGAACAGACACTGAATGTTAAAATGCAAAGGTAGTGTTGAAAACAGAGCAGATACACACTATGGCAACAGGTACTGAGAGGAAAGATCTGGTGTAGCTGATATTATTATTTCTGTAATTACTATAGCTAAAAGACATTTCATATACAAGTAAGAACAAACAGCTCCTGTAAGACAGACAAAACAAAACAAGTATACACCACAGGACTTTCCTTTGGAATAAACACATTTTATGATTAAGTTAATGCAAAGATTAAAAGAACTACAACACACATTATAATAGCTACTCAGGTAAAAACAAACAAACAAACAAACAAAAACAAAAACAACTGCATTAGGTAGGCCATAGTACCTTCATCTATCCAAGCAGTGGGGCAAGTTCAACTTATTTCTAAAGGTATATTAATCTAATCTGGGTGCAAAACTACTAAAATACTTCATTCAAACTACAGTTATTATAGGAGGTAATGTTGCCCGGGGCTTTAATAATATTAATCCATCTTTAAAAGATTTTCAAATTGAGCTCTTAAAACAAACAAACAGAATTACAGTGATTAGTTATGTAATATCTACATAACACATTTTATTCAGGTTTTAACATTCTTAACCATAAGTCCAGTCTAAGAGTTAACATTTGTCCAAAAGTACTCCAAAATCCGGGTACACACTTTAATACTATGGCAAGTTTGGGGCCTCTACCGCATTTTACCAGCGAAGACAGAGGGATGGGATACAAAATCTAATTCCCTGTAAAAAGCAGCTTTAAGCGAGATATTAAAATAAAACTCATAATACCTGTTCCTTGCATTTTATCTTATGTATTTTCTCTCTGCATTTTCAGGTTTCAACATACTCTAATGCAGATTTAAAAAAAAAAACCTTTCTGGATGAAACCAGACATTTTTGACACAACATAGTGTGTGCGGCAAGTACCAGAGGCAGAGTATGCAAGAGGTTCTGATTTTCTGAATGACAGCCATTTTACTGTACTTCCAGCTTTCCAAAATTGAAAATTCTGATAGTCAAGAATGGACACTCATGTTTCTGAAGTTATTCTTTTGAAGTTTGGACAAGCTCAGTAAAAAAAAGTATATCACTGACAGTATTTACAGCCTCCATTATTTCTACATCACTGAAATACTTTTAAATGAAAGCTTTAATTACGGAAGCACAGTACCTTCATCTATCCAAGTTGTACAAGGCCATCCAGGAGCAGACTGTATGTTTTTACACCACATAGTGGTTGTCCAGGTCACCCTGGCATCACTATTTTGTGTGTAGTTTCTTTAGTTCAAAGGGACTGAAATAACATGACATCTATAACACAGACCAGGAGATTAGAACTTTCATAGGATATAGTTGCATATCCAGGGGCATAATATAAGGGTTTGCAGAAGCACCTGAATAAACAATATTTGTTATAGTAGTGTTGGGGAACTACTTATGCAAAGAGATGGATACACAACCAACAGAGCCTACCTCCAACCATACTGTCTGTCTGGTGTGGACGCTGAAACAAACTACCACATTACTCCCTTGTCTCCTTTCAGAGACAATTAGTTGCCTTACTCCAGACAGCAGTACAGGACCACACAAATTATATTTAAACATGTGTATGTGGGTACGCTGGCAACTTGGCCTACCAGAAGATAAAGACTCAGAGTGAACTGTAGAGATAAATTGTTTTAAGTGTACATATGCTTGTCTTCCACAGAATGGGAATTCCATTTCAGTCTATCTACATACAAAAGTAAAAGAGAAGTTGAAGTAGTTTCAGATAGAGATTTAAAAAAAAAAAAAAAAAATTACACTTATGGAGTCCTATCAACAGGTATCTGTATATTTACCTATTTTAGAGCGAAAAAGCTATAGCAGAAATACTGACTTAGCTAGAACACCACATTGTATGCTCTGCACAGCCTTCTCATATATTCTAAATCAATTCAGTCTGTAGACTCCGATACCGTTGCAATTTTCAACAATTCAATTATATTTGCCACAATTCTGAATCATCATTGGATATATAGTTCAACATGCTTCCATTCACACAGAGTAAATTCTTCATGGTAGAACTGAAGTGCATTAATTTATAAAATACTAAGTACAGTATAGTAATTACTAACTTGGCCTTTCCAAATTCACTATCTATGAAAAACAGTTACTTCTAAATTTAATTACATTCAGGCCTTAAATACCAGTTACAAGTTGCAGGTGTTTGCTACAGGATGGTTCTCATTCATTATTTTTTTCCCTTAAATATTACATACAGCATAGTGAATAATCTCAATCAGATATATTTCACAAATAAAGCACATAAAGGAATTGCAGTACCTGACACACTTTCAAAAAAATCCCATTTGGAAAGGTTTAAAAGTCAGGTTTCCTTAATCATTGGTCTCACTGTGGTCCAAAATGTAACTGATCAAACTAAATGATTCTTCCAGGTATGGATGCTATAGCAATTTATCGCTAAGAATTGTTCCATCAACAGACTACTGAACAGCACGCAGTACTTCAGTTTTCTAAATCCAAGGGAACAGATGGAGTAACTTGAAAGATAGCAAAGCCAGCTTTCCATCATCAAAGAACTTCTTCATATGCTGGCAAAATCCTTGGGTAACTAGTTAAATAACTTTATGTTCTTCAACCACTCAGTAACAGCTGAAAGTGTGACTGTATCAAGAAGCAGCAGGAAAAGGCAATCCACAAGTTCAAAGAGCTCTTCAAGCTCTTCACGGTTTTAAGTAATCATGGAAAATCTCATGAATACACAAAGCCACAGTTTTCAACATTCACTTGGAATCCCTGAGTAGTCCAGAGATCACTTCCAGGGGAACTGCAACAAATAGCTATGAAAGTAACCCTCTTGTTAATAGGCCTAGGTTTTCTACACAGAAGGGCTTTCTCTCCACAAAATAAATCTTAAAAGGGTCTGAAAACCAGAAGGGAGAACAGTAACAAGTAACAGTAGCAAGCTGTGAAGGAGGAAGAGTAGCACCCTATATTCTGAAAAGAAAAATCAACAAGTAACTGTTAACAAGTTAACAACACGTGATACATGATACAGTAATAAATAGTTAACTTGAGGCACCAAGGTAAAGAAAAATGAGTCTTACCAAATTAGTATTTTGGGAAAAAAAAAGTATAAACATGGCTGAAAAAGGTTACCTAGTGATTCACAACTGAATGATAAAAATGGCCACAGGCCTCCTTAAAATGACTGTTAAATCACATCTCCACCAATGAATTTAAAAACTGGGCTGATGCCAAATCAGCACAATGCATTATACAGGCTGAAGACAGCTAACACTACCTCAACATTTAGTTTTGAACATAGAGTTTCAGATCATGGTATCCTATGGTGATTTCTCTCTGCACAACAATGTGAGAGAAATCTATTTTTAATTAAATGCAAGATGAGTCAGCACTGAAAATATTCAGTTGAGAGATTGATGAGATAACAAAGTGGGTCACTAGAAAAATTATCTGCGCACTTGCCTTACCAAGTGACGCAAAAGAAATTATACGCTTAGAAACAAAAAGATGAAGCTGACACTTTGGGGAAGATAATTTAATTCTGAAAAGCACTGCGGAGTCACTGTAACTAAATAACTGCGCATGAAAGCATCTTGGGGCTACAGTGGCCAAATAACTACAGGAGAATCCAGTAATACAGAAAAAGGGACATCAAAGATTCCCTGCTACACAAACTGAAGAGTCAAGCAGTACAATACTGTTTCCCTTTATTGGTGAACTTGAAGCTGAAATATTGTTTACAGCTCCAGTATTGCCTCATTTACAAATGGAAATATTCAAAGCATTAAAATGATGATTTGTAACTACAGAAACACACTTTACAATAGACAAATGGAATACTTCCATCTATTCAATTCCCTGTGATCAACATCTTGATCGTGATGTATGACTACTCACAGGAAAGATCCTCAATACCAGATCTAATACACAGTTAAGACAAAAGGGCTGCAAGTTGAACATGGAAATAAAGTAGACTTTCAACTACTTGAATCTTGAATCAATTCTCAGTAAAATGCTCTTTCACTCATAAGATGCTGGACCACACAGAGCAGGCAATACTGAAGTTCTACAGATCGTATTAGATCAGAAAACTGGTCTCTTTCCTACAAGGAAAGTTACTCTAAGGTTTCAATCAATCATAAATACAAAGTTTTCCTGAGTTATTCTTTGCAAGATTTGAATGTATCACCTGAAGCTAGCTCTCCAGCTTCTTTTAAACTTCCCAAAGAGTATAAGGATATGCATCTGAATTGAGGATATGAATCCTCTTCGAGGACTGCTTCATGTTTCTGTTTTGCTTTGCAACAGCTCTCCAAGGTTTCTACAAAAATCAGCTTACTAGACTTCAGAGATGCAGGAGTTCACACCTGTATTGCTTGTGAGCTCTACAACCTATAAGAGCACAGTCTACAAAAAGGGGATTCCCCTCTCTCCAAGGTGAGAAATACCTAAGTCCAGAGAAATAGTGTTTCTCATCTTTTTTTGTCACTGGTTTGAGAATCTCCTTTATTCAGGAGATTTCTACCTCAAAATCATCAGGAAAATGACCTACGAAAATTGTTCACCAAATCAGAAGACTGATACCTAGTCTTTTCCTGTCTTCCTGAGAATGTCTGCTCCCACAATTACTAACACCATACAGTCCAGTATAGGATTAGATCACTATACATCCAGCTATCAAAATTCTCCAAACTGCTAGAATGAAGTATGTAAGTCAAACCTACATGGAGTTTCATGGAAGAAAAAAACAAACACCAACCGAACAAAACACCAACCGAAAAACGAACAAACAACATCATCTCAGTTCAGGGCTCACACTGCTGAAAAGTAAGGATTCTTTTCTTAATCCCTTCACCCAAAAAATAAAACTAGAATAAGGAGTGTGTCTATAGTGACATGTATTAAATTTTTCAAATTTAAGGGCTACAAACTGCTCCACCTACCTAAAGTAACAGAAAATATAGTTTTGAAAAGCAATTTAATGATTGCCACAATCTATACTATTCTGATAAATGAAAGAGTTATGAAACAGTGGAGTTCAGGGACCAACACCATGGTCAAAACAACTAGTCTACAATTGTAAATGATTTTTTTTTTAATGCAATAAGCTGTCAAACGTTAAACTTTAAACACATTGGAGCAGGCAAGCAATGCCCTACTTCAAGACATAAGAATGAATATAGTAGTTTGAAGAAAAAGTACTGTTACTGTCACCGCCCATTTCCAGCTTTCTTCTTCTCCTTCCATGGAGAGCTACAGGTAACTGTTACGAATGACAAGTATTTCTGTATAGAGGATTTTTCATATATCTTTGCAGCTCAACATCAACTTGATACTGCATTAATGAAGGGGAACAGTTTTATTTTAATAAAATCTTTTTAAAAAGCTGACACAATTCAAACAGCCTCTAAGATCAGTCACTAGAGAACTTCATGAAAGGCCTAAAAACAACTAACCTCCAACTGCATATATTTGTTTTTACCTGAAACGATAACAGATGATCCTGGGTCAATAATTCCACTGTTCGGCCTCACACAGTATCGACGAGGCGCTGTGGTCTTCACTTTGAAGCATACCTTTCTATCTGATGGATTTCGTAGTTTAAGATTTGTAGTTACTACATCTGTAAAGGGACCTGAAAAAAAGGAGGGTTTTTTTAATATGCATGTATCGCTGAAAAATAAATCTGTTTATACAGTACAAATTACTCTTAAAATATAACTCGATGACAACAAACTTCTAAAAGCCAGTTAAATCATGGCCCTGTTGAGCACATACACTGTTACATGCAAAGCACACTCTGTCACCTTAGTTATACTAATACACATTACAGCAACAAACAAATAATTCTTAAATTGTATGACAGACTTAAGCTGCTGGCACAAAAAGTTAATATATACATATGCACGTTTTACCAAATCTTTCTTAACATTTTAAATACCCAGAAGGTAATGGTTATATGCAGAAGTAAATTTTGCTGGATATTTATTTAGGAATAGAAGCAACATGTACTTTGGAACTCCTTCAAATGTTTAAAGAAAGAAAACACTGTGATACTGAAACATATTAACTGCTCTTGAGAATTCAACTTCTGATGTGCTTCTGGGCTCCTATAGACTTGAACCTCATCTTTTAAACTCAAAAACAGGTAAAAGAGATGATACTCTGTTTATGCATATACTCTAACTGATCCACAGAAAAGAAGTCGTAGTTGCCAGATTTACCTATTCAATGCAGTGTATTCTGTAAACTGTGCTTATGTTAAACCATCAGGATAGGAATTGCCTCCAAGACTGGATCAAACAAGAGGCTTAATTTCAATGTCACGCTGCAAATGCACATTTTCCAACAGAGATCACCCCCATGTGATGCCATATAGTAACAGCACAAAAAGTAACATTCACAGTGTTCTGAGCTATGTTAATCTCCCTTATGCTTGTGCCATTTGAAACCAAGACTGCACAGACAATAAAAGAATATAACTTATAAAATGGAATTTCATATGAATATGAAATTTATTCAATAATATTTCACGCTTACATTAACTTTTAAGAACCTTCTTTAATTTAAAAATTACACATCAAATTACTACAAAATAATTTGCATCAGTATTGAAAACACAACAGCTACTTTTCCATTAAAGAAAAAAAAATACAAAGAAAGCAAAATTTAGACTAAATAGGATGAAAAATACACATGATATGAACAGGTGGTAAGGTACAACAAAACCACTAACTGCATGAAACAAAGTCAGTTCTTTTCTGCACACCTTATTCCACAGAGGTATCTGGACTGGTCTGAAGGAAATGGTACTGGCCACTGTCAAACACATTACTACATTACAGGGCTTGCTATCTGTCTGATGTCTTTATTTCTCTAATTCGCTCCCAATCCAAATCCTTGATTTTGAGAGTGCTGAACAGAGTCAAAACACAAAACAACAAGATACAAATCAATAAAGGACTAAATCAGGCATTACTGAGAACCACAATACCAAGATGCAGATGAGGACACGCGAGCTAGGAACTGGTATTACTTGTAACTTCATTTATAATCTGGCTTTATATACTGGATGAAATAGTCACCCTCTTAATCCAAGCAAATGTGACACAGCCTCCACGATGAAGATTTACAAAACTACTTCAAAATTTCCTGCTGCTTGCCTCTTGATGACTCCTGCAGGATCCAGTTGCATTTACTTATGGAGTGTGGTCCAAAAATAACTCACATCACCCATATCACAAGCTGAACTAAAATCAGGAAGCTGAATACTCCTCTAAATCTAAGACTGGTGATAGACTCAGAAAAGAGCAAACATTTATTTTTTGAGCTACAATAACATTTTGTAGGAAGTTACTCTGGGAGCTTTTCTAATAGACACCTAGGCATTGCCTTTGCAGTGCCCAGCGGCATACAGCACCTTGAATCTCGTTTTCAAAAGTGTGGGTTGTGTTTTGTTTTGTTTTAATTACAACTGTATACAACCTGAGGAGCTCTGCTTTTCAGTCTTCTCAACTACTATTATTAAGGAAATTCTGCTCAAAGGGAAAAGGCTCAGTTCAGACATTCATTTTGAAAGGCACAGTCATCAAGAAAAGTAGCTATACCATTCATAAAATGCTTATCTCAAGACAAAGCAGCAGTGAATTTATAAACTGGTTTTTAAATTTTTTAAAAAGTTGTTTCTTTTGAGACATGAAAGGTTCCCTCATGCCTGCCTTCTCAAAGTGTGCAATAATGAGATAGGATTCAAAATACTCTTCAAATTATTCTGCTATTTACTGTCAGTTCTAGCACCACAGATAATTTAAAAAAAAAAAAAAATCTGCTATTGTTCCCCAGGTACATGAAAGCAGTGACCTCCTTTGCACTTCCTGGATACTTCACAACAAAGAGCCTTTAGCTCAGGGACATTTTTTAATATCAGATATTTCTTTCAGAGTGGACTGAAATCCTTCCCAAGGCCTAGAGCACACTTCTGACAGCTTTACCTTTCATCTGCTTTCTAAAAGCTTTAAACAAAACAAAAAAAAAACAAAACAAAAAAAAACTGTAAAAAGCCTCTCGAGACTTGCAATCATCAGATTTAATAAATAGGTGGTAATAAACTGGTGCACAAAAGGAAAATATGACTAAATCTCACTGTTCCTGCAAAACTCAGCTGTCTTCATAGTTTAGTGGCATATCAACAGCACTGATCTGAGCATGGACAGGCAGGAGCAGACACCAGGATAGCAGATAAGAAAAAAATACCTACTACCATTCAGAGGAGCTGCATGATCTAAACTAGCATGCTATAACCTTCAAAAAATAAACCATGCAACAGCAGAAGAGAATCCTGAAGTACCCATTCACACAAACATAAATACAGCCACCCTCGGGAGAATGGGGAAATAAAGCACAAGCTGGCCTTAACAGCCTGAGTGCAAAAGCCTAAATCATTACAGTTCCTTGAGAAAAACAAGAGAAGTAGATGAGAAGGAGAATCAGGAAGAAGAAATGTGTTAGGCCATACTGCACAGACCACATCTAACCAAGGAAAAGGATAGGCAAAGATGCATACAGACATTCTGTGTGGTTGCCAATATAGATAAATACATGCCAACTTCACCTCGGAAAACATACAGCTACACTAGGGCAGCATTATACTCACAAAAAGAACATCCTACTTGCTGCTTGTGTAACACCCAGGCCAAAGCTGTATTTTATCTGAGCACTTAAACTTCAGACAGGCTCATGTCTAACTGTACTCACTACACAAAACACCTCACGGGTACTCATCTACTGTTGTTCGCCAAATACTTCCATTGCAAACTGCTTAAACTATCTTTTGTCTTATATTTGTACAACTTAAGGCAATGGACTTCTGGATCTGCAACTAGGGTTTTCAGAAGCTGTGGTAATATAACTAATAAAATCCTCAAGCTATACTGATACTACAGTGATGTCTAACAACAAGAGATCATTGCTTGATAAACCTGGCATTTTAATCCAACAACCTCTAGGAGTCAGAACTACTTTAAATAGGACAGGGAGTTCAGCAACCCACTTAGCAGTGTAAATTCAAGATACCAATTACAGCATCTTCCTAGAATAAAAGTTGTAAGAGTGCCAGGTTATTCCAACTGTTTTGAACAGAGTGGTGACAATCCATGCTGAGATTTTTCCTGTCTTTTTGACTTACGAGTGCCTTAGAAAGGAATGACAGACACCTGCCTAATCACATTCAGAAATACTAGAGATCTCAAAAAGCACCATGTACTGAATTTCTATTTTGGCAATTTTACAGTGAAGCCACCACAACATTAATGCCAGGGTTACCTCTGGCAACTACATATCTCAGACCAGAGAAACCAGTGGGCAGGAAGAAATGACAGAGATTCTACAGAGTCGGTTTCCACTGCTGAAACACCCTGCCAAGTTTCCCGGCTTGCCACAAGCTTGCCAGTCACACTGCAGTAAAATCAAAACACTACGTATTTATTACTAGGCAGGTAAGACATGGACAGAGATCTTTCAGACCAATGGTGTCATTTTCTCTTCAAATTCAGGTCTCCTTCTGTTCTGCAGCTCCAAAATTCATCCTACTCCTGCCTAGAATGATCAAACATAAGGGAAAAAACGATGACATTAATATGGCTTTCTAGAGCATGAATGAAGAGCTTACACAAAGAGCCCATGGTCTACATGGAAAGGGCAAAAGATCACTGTCACTATCTCTAGTCTTTGGTAGGACAGAGAGAACATAAAAAACTTCTGAGAAGGGCAGGTTTGGTTATCAAGAAGTTCCATTCAAAATTAGTAAGGCTGTCACAATGTACACACAGAGCCTGTCATAGAATATCACCTCTACCTAAAATTGGATAAGAAATTATCGTTGTATTAAATTACATAAAATCTTTGATAATTAGAAAGCAGATAACTTGTAGAGTTGTACAAAAATGATCATATATTATTAAACAAATTCAACAGCATTTTACATGAAACAGCTTAAGTGTTTAGTATATTGTCCTCTTCAATTTAAGATATTGAATTGTAGCTGTTATAAAGGCTAGTAATATGTAAGCTGACTCTGCCAGAAAGCACTCTACTTCATGCACAGAAATAAAGTTTATTTAAGCTGTAAACTGGCACAGTAAAGTGATATATCCAGCCACATCTAAAAACAATACAAATACACATCAAAAAAGTACACAAACTGGCCAAAGGAATCCAAACTCCTTAAAATGTGTAAAATACAGCATTAACTTAAAAAAACATTTGGATTATATGCTTTCAGTGGGATGCTGTTTTTTCACAACTGCTTCATCACCTTTGAAATTCCAAGCACTTGAAACATACAGAACACTTCAAGACATCTTTACCAAAACAAACTTAGGCAGGGTAGTTTTCTTTCAACACACAATAAAGTCAGGTTGGGCAGGCAAAGAAAAATCATTTGCTCTATTTGACAATTTGAGCCCTAATGAATGAGAAAGGAGTTAAAAGTCAGGAGACAAATTTTGAGAACAAGTTAACTGACTTTTATGATAGACCTGACAGAAACAGAGTAAGATCTCCATCCATTCTGCCAGAATTAGAAGTAACAACAGAATAAACAAAAATAAATTAATGTAGCCCCATATCATCTACATTCATATGATGCAAGAAAGAATTCTGTACTTGGGACAAAATTTGTTTTTCTTTCCCATTATTTGACATAGTAATCACAGAACAGTTGAGGTTTGAAGGGACTTCTGGAGGTCACCTGGGCCAAACCACCTGCTCAAGCAGGGCCACCCAGAGGAAGCTGCCCAGGACCATGTCTCAATGGCTTCTGAATATCTCCAAGGATGGAGACTCCATAACCTTCATGGGCAACCTGTGCTCAGTCATCCTCACAGTAAAAAATGTGTTTTCTGATGCTCAGAGGGCAACTCTTGTGCTTCAGGTTGTGCCCACTGCCTCTGGCACTGGCACCAGGCACCACTGAAAAAAGCCTGGCTCTGTCCTCCTTGCACTTTCCCTTTGGGTATTTACAGATAGTGGTAAGATCCCCCTGAGCCTTCTCCAGGCTGAACAGTCCCAGTTCTCTCAGCCTTTCCTCACAGGAGAGATGTTCCAGTCCATCATATTTGTGGCCCTTCATCAGACTCGCTCCAGTATGTTCCTGCCTCTCTTGTAGTGGGGAGCCCAGAACTGGACCCAGTGCTTCACCTGTGGCCTCACGAATACTGAGCAGAGGGGAAGTATCAACTCCCTCGACCTGCTGCCAGCACTCCTCCTAATGCAGCCCAGGATAGCACTGGCCACCTATGCTGCAAGCGCACATTGCTGATTCATGGACAACTTGGAATCCACCAGGACTTTCAGGGCGTTTTCTGCAAAGTTACTCTCCAGTTGTTCAGACCCCAGCTTGTACTGGTGCCCGGGGTTGTTCCTCCTCAGGTACAGGACTTTGCAGTTTTCCTTGTTGAACTTCACAAGGTTCCTGTCAGCCTGCTCTCCACCTGCCAGTTCCCTCAGCACTTGTGGGTAAATTCCATCACGGCCCATGGACTTCTGTATGTCCAGTTTACTTAAGTATTCCCTGACCTTATCATCTTCCACCAAAGGTAATAAAGGACAGATGTCTAAAAATGAAAGACGGTGTTCTGCAGCAAGTCAAAACTACCTTGACTGTCCGATAAGAAAACATCTTAAAATGTATCAAAGTGCATCAAAAGTGCAACAAAACACTTACTGCTACAAAAGGTATTTTATAGCACTTTCTGAACACGGCATAAGTACAGCAGCTGACACAAAGAATATGAATGTTTTTGATTTCCATAAATTAGTTTTAAGAAATTAATAACCATGGCTCTCATGTAGATATCCATATATTAGAGCAATAACCTAATGAAATTTAACAAGGGAAAGTGTAGAGTCCTGCATCTGGGCAGGAACAACCCCAGGTTCCAGTACAGGTTGGGAGATTACATATTAGAGAGCAGTGTAGGGGAAAGGGACCTGGGGGTCCTGGTGGACAACAGGATGACCATGAGCCAGCACTGTGCCCTTGTGGCCAGAAAGGCCAATGGCATCCTGGCGTGTATTAGAAGGGGGGTGGTTAGTAGGCCGAGAGAGGTTCTCCTTCCCCTCTACTCCGCCCTGGTGAGACCACATCTGGAATATTGTGTCCAGTTCTGGGCCCCTCAGTTCCAGAAGGACAGGGAACTGCTGGAGAGGGTCCAGCGTAGGGCAACGAAGATGATTAAGGGAGTGGAGCACCTCCCTTATGAAGAAAGGCTGAGGGAGCTGGGTCTCTTTAGTTTGGAGGAGACTAAGGGGGGACCTTATTAATGTTTATAAATATATAAAGGGTGAGTGCCATGAGGATGGAGCCAGGCTCTTCTCGGTGGCAAACAATGACAGGACAAGGGGTAATGGGATCAAGCTGGAACACAAGAGGTTCCACTTAAATTTGAGAAGAAACTTCTTCTCAGTAAGGGTGACAGAGCACTGGAACAGGCTGCCCAGGGAAGTTGTGGAGTCTCCTTCTCTGGAGACATTCAAAACCTGCCTGGACATGTTTCTGTGCGACCTCACCTAGGTGTTCCTGCTCCAGCAGGGGGATTGGACTAGATGATCTTTTGAGGTCCCTTCCAATCCCAAACATACTGTGATACTGTGATATTCAGACCTCTGTGAAAACAATCTGAAGAGAATCCATAACATGCATTGCCAATGAACATATTTTTTTCCTCTTGAAGTACCAAAACCATGACCATTCAAATACCTTCTTCAAATGGAGGAAAAATTCTGACTCTAACAAATCACCTATGTTAAAATTATTCATGGTCTATGAAGCATAACAGCTTAGCTTTCATGGATTGACACTTCAACACTATAGGTCTGAATGATCAGGAATAATCAGCGGATGAAGGTGCAAGATTAATAATACCTACAAATAACCATGGCTCTCATGTAGATATCCATATATTAGAGCAATAATAATCTTTCACTTCTTATTCTGTCTTGGCACTTGAGAAATAGTTATTAGTTTTGTCATCAACCTGCATGTAAATGTCAAAACGCAAAAAAGGCTTTATAAGCAAGCTTCACACCTCAATGTCCTCAGCTCCTGAAGGCTGATTCTAGGCTAGCACTGTTTATCATGGATAGCATCAGATTTTATCTGAGCTTCCCACAATGACAGGTTGTCGGCATCCATTGTGCTGCTGATGTATCGGTCAAAGATTTTCCTTCTTAAAAATGCTGAGATAATGCCCATTTTTTAATCCTAAGAGTTCATCTTCCTCTGTTCAAGGGGCAAACAGAGCCTATTGTGGCTACACATCTTACTAGAGGTGCTCGTGCAGATGCTAGCATGCATGCTTTACTGGGGGCTGGTGTGAGAGAAATGGGAACTGATATATTTTGCTTGCCATTCTCACAGAGAAAAGACAGGAATGCAATACAGTGGCACTTCAAAGCAGGAAAAAAAAATCTTACATTTTCTTTCTGGATTAAAATTTCATATTCACCCCAACTCATTACTATGTTAGTGGCCAAAAGAACACAGTAAAATGCAATAAGCATCCATATCAAGGGTAAAGTATAGCCACAGATCACTACCACGAATTCTGGTAAAGAGAACATTATCTACTTTATATATTAGATAAAATACAGACTAAAAGGAGATTTTCCTGCATTTAATGCTAAATATGGACAAGGTTTCTTTAGTCTCAACACTAAAGTTGTCGGTACAACTTTACAATTTTACAACAAACGGTACAACATTGAATAATTTCACTCAAAGACATTAATGCTTGTATTTAGCTTAAGCTTTAAAATCTGGCTGTCTGAGTCCATTCAGTCATATATGTCTATTGGTAGCTCACAACTGTACTAGGATAGAGTCTTAAGAATCTAATGATAAAGTGTTATTCATTCCAAAGGGCTCTCACCATTGAAATAACAAGAACAGTAAAAATGTTGGTAAGAAATATTGGTAACACTTCTAAACATGAACATTTAAATCAGCAAATTATGCCAAAAGTCCTGAAACAACTGAGTAATACAGACAAGCAATCTTCCAATACAAATTCAATATTAAATTTTAGTTCATTAAGGGCTATGTTACAAATCCCTTCTGCTAGAGCAACTATTCTCTCTACTTGCATGAGGTAGGATAATTAATGAATTTGATAATTAGAGAGGCTCTTGGATTTCAAAGAATACTAGCAGATTTGAACAACAGAACTAAATAAACAAGGAACATTTTTTCTTTTAAACTTGCTTCATATTTTAACCTGCTATAGCTTACAAAAGGTTTCAGTGATGCTGTTTAAAATATTCAAATATTCAGCAGCTTAAAATGCACCCTCAAATATGAAATTTACTATTGGATGCACCTTTCTGATCTGAATTGCAACATACAAGATACTCTTCAAACTCTATAGCAGTAATCAGAATACTTGTAATTGTCTCAGATGGCAGCTGTAGTAGCACATAGAAAATCGGTCTTTCCACAGACCTCACCAAAAGCTGCTACCTAGCACTTCTCCTGATGTGCTCCAAGAACTGGGTATCAGAGGGCAGACTCCAACATTAAACAGAACACCAGAGCTCCTGTGGCTTTCAGGAGTTTCCTTACAAGTGGTATCTCAATGGTGTAACAAAGTAACTTTAGAAATAAACCCATTTCACATTTTGCCCAGTGTGGACAAAAGCCCAGAAAGTTATTTTTAAAAAAAACAGTTTCAGGTGTTTGACTGTTATGTGTTGTCCAATCTCAGCACATAACATAGAGCCTGGTCTAAACACGTTTATGTATCAGATATTAAAACTTCCCACAGACAGGTCTAGCTAATACTGGACTACCTCCCAAACACATGAACAACTTGCTTCAGTTTCAGGGTAACCCTTCAATCTCCAGAAGCACAGGTCTCCAACTCCCAAACTTCCAAAAGCCAAGTACAACATATCCTACAGTCACTCAGGAAAAGAAACATCCACTTTAAATAAAAATTGCATCCAGCTCAAACTCCATTCCCTCACTATCTTCACATCAAAGTACTGAGGCAAGCTAATGCTTTCCAGGACCAGTCAGTTCACTTCTATAGAATCAGCTGAAGTTTCACCTTGAGCTGTGACATGGAAAATGTCTAGTAGATGCCTAGTAGACATCCAAATCAAAAACAAAACAGTTTTTATCTTAATTGGGTCTACTAGACTCAGTGGCCATATTAACATGATAGTGTTAACATGCTAAATATGTTAAATCAACATCATACTCCTATGAATTATAATCACTAAGTTTACTTTATACATGGACTGGTTACTTCTATGCATATGATTTTTTTTTTATTTATTAACATCTCTTCTTACAAAGAAAAAATATTAAACACTCATCTCAGCCAAGGCATTCTAATGTCTTACAAAGTAACATAAAATACCAGCTTCTAGTTAAACTACATAATAAGGTACCACCACTGTCCTACCAAACTTCCAGGAAAACTGTAACCTCATGACCTAGGAGAAGCCTTCAAAGTCCATGTGAAACAAACCATTTTGTAAGATGGTATCTGATGAATTTAAAACTCTCTTGCCCACATCACTTTGAGAAAGTTGTTTCAGACTGACATGGTTCAGAGTTGAAATCCAACTAGTTTCTCATGATCTAAATACATTCACAGCCACTTGATGCCAATTCATTTTTGCACCAATCCTACCCTTTAGCCTACATAGCTTTTCCCTAGTGCTTACCTCTTCTGACATATTTATAGATAGCAATCAGATCCCCTTTCAATCTTCATTTTGCTAAGATAAACAAGCCAAACTATTCTACTTCACTTATGTTAATCATTTTTTCTCTGCACCATTCCCATTTGGGTTCATTTTCCCTGACTAGGTGTTGCCAGGGATGTGTTCAGATAAAGCTTCATCAATGCCATAAACCTTGACATTAACACTTCCCTCACTACAAAACTACAGTCTCGTATTTTCCCCATTTCACGACTCATCACGCTTGCAATAAATCTGTGATTAAGTGCTACCCAGTTTTACTCCTTCTTCATCACTTTCAAATAAAATGAGACAACAGCAGTTTTATTATTAGCACATATCAAATGTACTTTTTTTTTTTTTTTGCATTCAACACATCTCCTAACTTCGCATTACTAATGAGCTCTACCAGCACAGTCCCACCAATATTAAGGTCATTAATGAAGATACTAAACCAAGTTCAAACACGACACAGATCCATCCTTTAGAAATGTGCTTTTGTCAAGAAAGTTTGGACCAGATGGCCCATGAGATCCCTTCCAACATGGTATTCTATGATTAAGTTTCAAATATCCCAACAGCTGTGCTGCATTTTATTTTATTTTATTTTATAGTTTGTCCCTTCTCCACTTTTGCTTTTCCACTAAGCTCTTTCACCTGTAACCTATTATTTTAGCATATACCTTTGTATCAAATAGTCAATATTCAGGTCACAGAATAGACCCTCCTGGAATATATGACAAAATGTGTGGAAGAGGTGATCAGGGAGGTGATCAGGGACAGTGAACATGGTTCCACCAAGGGCAAATTATGCCCAAGTAATCTAGTGGCCTTCTACGACAGAGTGACTGCATCAGTAGACAAGGGAAGAGCTATGGATGTCAACAATCTGGACTTCCGTGATGAAGGCAGTAAGACACTGTGACAGGCTGCCCAGAGAAGTTGTGGATGAACCCTCCCTGTGAGTGCTCAAGGCCATGCTGGATGGGGCTTTGAGACACCTGCTCTAGTGGAAGGTGCCCCTGCCAATGGCAGGGGAGTTGGATTAGATGATCTTTAAGGTCTGTTCCAACCCAAACCGTCCTATGATTCTGTGAAATACTGTAATGACATCCAGTAAATCCAGTGGCAAGATCAGATTTTATATGGGGAATGCACACAGAAGAGATGAAAAGTACAGATAGAGAAGCAGGTCTCAGATCAGAATGGCACATTCTACCTGGAACACTCATGCTGCCTTTTATTCCACATTCCATTTATCTCCATGTCTTTAATTATTTTTTCCTTTAAGGCTTTGCTTATTATCGAGGTCAGACCTCTTCAAGCATTGAAGTGTCAAATTAAGAATTACCCTAAGTGAGACCACATTTTGAGAAACACAAGAGTGGAAAACTCTAAGGTGACTACCTTTTTAAAATTCAGGTAATTATTTTTCTTTTCTTCCTTATTCATGTTATTAAAAACCGAACATCTGATGTCCTACACCAACATAATATTTAGCAAATTGTCTTAATTCTCAAGACCTTGTTCATATAGAGAAATAAAATGAAAATATTTATTTTAATTTACATAATCATGTATTTCTAAGTACTTTCAAACCATAAAATGAAATATGACATCTACATTGCGAAACAATTCACAATGCAATGAAATAACTGTATACAATACATACACCAAAAAAACAAAAAAAAAAGAGCAAGAGAAACTAAAGAGGCCAGGATCACTATGCACTGGATAAAGTCTTACTACCTTTAGGAACATAAAGTTACCAAAATTCTAACTTGCATTTCTGAATTTTTATTTTCAACAATACCACATCAGAAATTGTAGAGTCATTTTGCTGAGGGTTTGTTTGTTTGCTTGGGTTTTTTTTAATAAATTAGTTTATACACAGTTATCTGGCTCATCTGACAATACAAGCCTTGTAATTCAACAACTTTCACACTGGAAAATGTAATACTCATCTAATTAGTCAGTGATTTTTTTTTCCACTTTACACACAGCAAGTTTTCTCCAGCAGACTTTTCCAAGATGAATTTATGGCTTGTAAGCTGAGTGTGTAATAATCCTTTAATGACTGATGGTCACAAACATCTGGTTAACAAACATCTCCCAAAGACAAAGTTGGTCAAAAGTAAAATATTTACAAACCACAGTCAAGCCAAAACAGGAACAATTTATAATACCACAATGGACAGTCAGTGCACTGAATACTCAGATCTATTAACTGATGCATAAAACAGCTACTCTTGTTCATGGTAAGTTTCTACTTTTCAACTTGGCCTTGAATAATGGTACAGTGTTCATGTATAATACAGTATTTTTTACAGTATTAACAACAATGTATCGCAGTGATGAGAACGCTTGCTTAGGCTATCAACAAGCAGCATGAGTAGGCATTTTAGACTAATTACAATGTAAAAGTGAAGCTTTTATACCAGTGACTACACCAGAAGTATAAGACAGTGAGGTTTGGATAGTGTTTCCCTGTTTAGTGAAGATGCAATATTAAGTAAAACAGTCCTACAAATTGCTAGTAAAGGACAAAACTTCCAAATTTTCACTGCTGTATACCTCTATCATCACAGGAAAAATCTACTTCCACTGTTGAATCTTAAAACAAGGGGCAAACAAGATCTGCCAAAATATAATCTAACACCTACAATATGTCTGACTTCACAAAACAATACAACATCAGTACAACTCCTTTTTATTAGTCAGTTTTAAATGCAGTCTAGCACTGTGGTAGAGATACATTTTTACATAATATCACCTCATAAGAGACACCTGGTAAAAAAAAAAAAAAATCTCCCTTTCTCTTCCTCAACATATTCCCAGCAATAATTTTATATTTTGATTTTCATTACTACTTATCAACAAACAAACAAACAAAATCACTATCACTAACAAATATTACATCTGAGCCAGGAAACAATGGATAGAAGTACAGATACATAGGAAGAGTAAACAATTCCAGGAATGGATTTAAAAAAAATATGTCAAAGACTACTTGGTGAGTACTGAGTCATTCTACGGGATGTTCAATCTTTGTCATTACCAATACTCAGCCAGTAAAAATATTAACTTCAGTGGAATCATTTCAAAGTATCAAAAAGCCACCACTGTGTTAGTAATCACTTACAACCATTTTTTCCCCTCTGCACTCCCACTGTTGAGTTTCAAAAACATTCCTGAATGAAGATACCAGTAAACTGACATCCCAATCACCTTTTTTTTTAACTCATCGTAGAAAGCTAGGACATCATATATTTGCTGGTGCTTTGAACAGAGCGAAAACAGGTGTAAAATGTGACATAATCAAGACACATACAAGTAAGGCATCAAGATCACATTTGAGGACATCAAATTCTGCCTGGACTAAAAAATAACATGGGCCAATTCTGGCAACAGACCTTGAAGGCAGGGATGGATTTAACGTTGAGCTATTTTTACCTTTAAATTCCACCTTCTCCATTTGCAGCAACACATAGCCTGTGGCTTTCAATGTTACCAACAGCAGTGTAATCATCACGAAATAATTTACAGTAATATTTTTGTATTATTTAAAATGCATTGAAATCTGCATTTCAGAATGAGCTGTAACACTTGAGTGAAGTGGTCTCTGCCTCACCTGGAAAGAGTCATTTGAACATATACCAGCTGATAGCAGATTCATACACTAACAATCCTAAATTATTAATTGGATTAATAAACAGAAATTACACATCAACTCTTATATTGACCCCTCATCAAAGGGAAAATTTATTGTATACAGTCATGCTGAAAAGTTTATTTTAGTCTGCTTACTTGCTGACTTATTTCTAGCCTTGAGGGAATAAAAAAGGAAAAGTGTGTCTCATTATTTTGAGACTTTAACAAAGGTAAGATAACTGGATTTCACACACTTTTAAGCAAGAACTTCAATAAAGCACATCAATTTGGAATATACAGACATTTTTATAACATTTGACCATTGCTAGTCAGACACCTCTGATTCACATGAAACTGAAATTCTGAGCACTGTCTACTAATCTTCCAAGGCTCATCAAATCAACTGGTGTTGATTTTCAATTAGGTGTTGCAGAAGCATGTCTTCAGGCTGATTTAAAGATTTGGCGAAGTTTTTTTTAAAAAGAACCATCATCCAAGACCAGCTTAAACACATGTTACTTAAAACTGCAAGACTGCTTCTTTGACTTAAGGAAGACCTAGTTCCCATAACAACACGAGAAATCTTTGAACTGCTATTTAACTACACAACTGTTAAAAAAAAAAAAACAAAACTCACAAGGAACCAATTCCAGAATACCATAATCTTCACTAAACTAGACGTACAAATAATTATTACATGCACAAGTCACATGAAAATACCCCAATAAGCAGCAGCAGATGTTCCACCTTCCAAATTAGTCGCTTTTAAGTGTCTCATGTTTCAGTTCTTTGTACCCAGTCCTAAACAATTCCAAACTACTTCAGATTTGAGAAGCTAAACAAAATATATTAGATTAAAATACAGAAGCAAGCTAACCTACAGGAGTAATATGGATACAAGAACCATAAGTCAAATTCTCAATATTCCACATTGAGTTCTCTGAAAGTTGTATTATATAGTGTATATCAGCTGCCTTACATTTGTATGACACTCTGAAATGTACTTATTTGTTTTGTGATCTTCCTTAAGGATTCCTGATGACTCCACAACCCAAAGAAACCTAGTTATCATGGAAGCAGAGGGAATTTAACCATGATTCCAAAATGCTATTAATGACCAAAATTTATAGGTGCTATAAGTGCTATAAGTGCTATAAAGACAGGATTCTAATCTGTCAGTCACCAAGAGAAATACGTAATGTGTTAACCATCATGGGACATGCTCTTTAGACCTCCCCCTAAATTGTGTGGAATAAAATTCAGAATAAATGTATTATAGAGCTTATTTTTGCTGATTGAATAAAACAGATCGGGGCGAAAAGGAAAAAAAAAAAAACACAAAACAAACCACACCACAACCAAGGAGAATTTTCATCAGGCAATGATGAATTTGATGATGAATTTAACACTTTACCAACAACTCCTTAAGATAAGTCCTGTATACTTTTTAACTTAAATCATTGTTTGCACAGGAGCACATTAACACATTTCACTCTTACCCTAAAGGTCAGCAAGTTCATTACAAGTTCCTGAGGCAAGAAAACCAACAAAACTGTTTGTTTAGTTCAGGTGTTTAGACTTAACCTGTATCTCTGTTACATACACATCTACAGTATCAGGTAAATAGTAATAATGGATAAATGTCCTAATAAAATAACTTTGCATGACCAGCTACACTGGTTTAAAATAATATTTTTTTAAACAAAGTTGTATAATTTTCCTACACTAAGTTACACTTATTCTGAGTCACACATTCTCTTACTAACAGATTACTTTTTAAAACATTACACTCTGAATTCCCTTCTGCCAATAATGTACTCTTCAAGGCAGCACTTTAGAGGTGAATTACTGTCTGTGGTCCACCAACCTTTTTAAACACCTCAGAATAATAAGCAGTTAGAAAATATTTATTGGGAATGCACTCAATGCTCTCTCAACAGATAGCTCTTTCTATAGTATGGAGTATACTTCCATGGAGTATTAAGACTGCAGTCTCATTATGCTTCAGATTTTGTTTTTGCTTAGTCTGCTCTACATAAATTTTCCTAATATAGGCATTAGCCTGAAACCAACATTTATGCCTAAAGAATACACATTTCATGCTCTAAGTACATAAATACACAGCACAATAAAGATCACTGATTGACAATGGCTTCATCCAGACAGAATTTCTAATCTAGTATTTATTCCATATTCCATATTCCCTGTATCAACACTTTGTTTTGTATCACATAAATATGCCTTACTTCCAGCTTGAAGACAGCTCAACATTTGAAAGCCTTGAATTAGACACAGTAGCCTTTTCTTAAAAAAAAGGCATTTTCCACCAACCTGTTCTTGCAATTAGAATGCAGTGTATTGAAATCTGAGTGCAGCCAGACCTAGCAGCATTTTAAAAACACAAAACAGAAGGGAAAAAGATAAATTCCCACTATGGTTTTGACTCTGTCTATGAATGTGCTATTTAAAAATTTAAAAATTGAAACTATCAATAATTTGTGTGATCAGACAGATTTGGGGTTTTAATTGATTTGATGGATCAATAAAACAAGTATAGTTTGTTAAAAAACTCTTTGACAAACAAGCGTTATTTCTAAAAGCCAGACCAGCCAAAGGTATTTTGGGGGAATAAAGTGTTCTTCTCTAATATAAACATTAATTTTACTTGCCCATTTAAAGACTTTTACAACACCATAAATTCCACTGTGTCCCTCTACAGCAATGAAAAATTGGTCTACTGAAAATGGAAAATAAAACAGAAACATTTATAGGATTAGGCAAGAACATGTGCTGACACTAGTCACAAAATTTAAAATGTAACTTCAGATAATATTAACAGCTGTAAAAAAAAAAAATCTAACATTGTTGATTCTAAATCTGAAATGTTCTGAGATTTTGCTGAATGCCCCTTATGAGTATGAATTATAATCACAGGATACTACTAAAAACTACTTATTCGATCATGCTTTTCTTTATGCCCCTACCTTTCGAGCATCACTCATCTTTGGAAGACCCTGCCTTTTCACGACTAATTTATTAAGAGAGAAAAAACACCACAAGATAACAGCACTAACTGGGACCTATTTTGACAGAAGCATGTCATGCCAGTCACAGTCACGCAGTCAGCATGCAACACCCAATAAAGCGGAAACTTCCAAAACGCACACATTCCTTTCCGTCATTCCCAAGAGAGGAGCGAGCTGCCTGTTTACGTCCCTAGAACCTGTCTGAAACATAAAAACTTGAGGGAAAAGGTGGCGAGTCATTCGCCAGGCCAGGCTGCATCGAGAAAGGGTGCAAGCGCCTGCACATCGCTGACTCGCACAGGGTGATGGTGCAAAACCGCACCGGCCCCCGCGGGGACAGCGGCTGGGACCGGGCTCTGACAAGTGCCCACGGCCGGCGCTGCAGGGCGGTGGAAAAGGCCAGACCCGAGGGCAGAGTTCTGAAAGCGGGTCTTCCCTCCCCGCACGGCGGCAAGGCTTCAATCGCCCACTTCGGGGCCTCTCCTATCCGCTGCTGGCAGAAGACCGCACAGAGAGGGACCAGCGGCCACAAAAATGACAGGAGAGCGACTCTCCCCCGTCGGGACGGCTCCCGTCCTTTCCCTGGGCCCCGCTGCTCCAGGGCCGGGCCTCCCGAGGGGAGCGGTGACACGGTAGCGGCTGCGCCGGCACACAAGGGGACACGGCGAGGGGGGAGGGGGCGGACTGGCCTCTCGGCGAGGGCCGGAGCGGGGCGGCCGGCCGCCGAGCGCCGCGCCCGGCAGAGCGGGCGGCGGACGGGCACCAGCCGTGGGCCGGACCGCGGCACTGCCAGGGCCGCGGACACGCTCTCGAGTCCCCACGGGATCCCAAGATGGCGGCGGCCGAGCCCGTACACCGGCTCGGCGGCGCCCCCCCACTCCTCGACGGACCCGGGCGGGCAGGGCCCCGCACCGCGGCCCGGGGGAGGAGGGGAACCGCGGCGCCTGGAGGCAGCCCAGCGCCGAGGCGAAGCGGAACACACCGCCGGGCTGGGCCGTCCCGCTGCCCCCCCACCTGTCCCCCGCGCCCGGCTCCCCCTCACCTTTGAATTTGAGGTCGGTGGGCGGATCGAGCACCAGGATCTGCTCGTGCTTCGCCAGAGCCCCGGCGGCCGCCATCTCGCTCGCTCGCTCCGGCGGGAGGAGGAGTGGGGGGAGGGAGGAGGAGCGGGAGGAGGAGGGGCGGGAGCGGGAGGCCGGGCGGCGGCGGCGCCGCTCCCTCGCGGTGGGCGGGCGGGCGCGCAGCGGCTCCGCGCGCGGCTGCGGGTGCTGCTGGCGGGGCGCGCGGGCCGAGGGCGCGCGCTGCCGTCTCCAGTACCCCCGTTCGCCGCCCTCCCCGCGCCACTGGCTCGAGGCCCGGCCGGCAACGCCACCCTTCCACGGGCACGGGGGCGGCAGTGGCGGCGGCGGCCCTCCCTGCGCGCATGCGCCGGCGCACAGCTCGCGCCCAGCGGCTGCCCGCCTCCCGCGTCGCCGGTTGGAGCGAGGCCCAGCGGCCCGGCCCTCGCAGGCACCCCCCGCTGGAGCCGCCGGAGGGGAGCGGGAAGAAGGGACACCCCTGAAACACACACACAGAGCTCAGGCAGCAGGCGTGCGCCGAGGATCAGCGGGAGAGTGAGGGAGCCACTGGCTCGGCGCTTTGGGCCGTTGCAACGCCGCTGGGGTCGGGCGCGGGGTGTGCTGGGAGTTGTAGTCTTGGTGGGACACTGAGGGGGCGCAGGCAGCCGGGGTGGGTTCTCTCTCCGTGAGGCTGTCGGAAAGGGTGGTCCTCTCGGCCCAGGAGTGGCTTAGCCGACCCTTCCCCTGAGGCTGGAGAAGAGAGGGCGAGCCTGGGTGCCTCATAGAAGGAGTTGAGAGAGGGGCACGGAAGGACAAACTGGGTAAACACTCCCAAACTCTCCATGGCTGCTGAGGGCCCCGGTTTGTGCCTGGGCTGCTCACAGGTGAGGCTTGAGGCGCTGGAGCCAGCTTCTAGCTGCTGAGGTACTCGCATCAGGAGTGCTGCGGCCCAGCCTAAAGGCAGCTCTGCCAGGCAGCACCTGAGCACCAAGGTGGGTGGGCCCAGCTCTCAAACAGGCCTGAAAAACAGTCAAAAATTCTCTTTGAGTAGAAAAGTTGTTCTTAGGTGAAGGCTTAGGAGTATTAATAGGGAGTCAGTATTGAGAGAGACTGAGCTCTTGCAAAACCTGAATGAGAAATAAGAGCCATTATTTATTAGTACACAGGAACACGGAGTATTTGCCATCCTTCTCACTTGCACTTTTTGTCAGACACAGTGTTTTCATGGTGGGCCTTACCATTAATACTACACTTTCAAGCAGATGGTGCATCTTGGGATATTTGAATACACCAGTGACAAGCAAGAAAAAACAAATAGCTGTATCCACCTGAACCTTCGTGATTCCTGTGTCTTAAATCTACAACTGAAGAACATGTCTTAAGGTATTTAATTAAGTTTATATTCATACAAGGTTGGAGTGCAGGTGATGGAATTAAAGTCAGAAGGATTAATACATCTGATTTTCCTTTCTTGCAATCTGGTGTAGGTATGCTAAGAACAAGTATAGGATCATAATAACCCATTTGAAAAATATATCCTGATAGTAAATAAATTGAAATTTCTTAAATGCTTTACCTTCAAAATCAGCTCACCATCATAAGACTTGTGATTCACATAATTTCTTTGGCGAATACCTCTGCATGAGCCCCAACCACAAAGGAAGGGGTTTGATGCCATTCTGCAGGTGAGACCCTCTGATTAAGGCTCTGTCTTGACTCCAGCAGAGCCTTCACCCTCTATTTCAGCTGCCTGTCTGTCCTCCAGGGCTGCAACTGTCACACCTGCCTATGTTAGAACTTCTTTCCTTGCTTCTTTTGCCAACAGCAAATACCCATGTGACTTTTAATACTCTCACTGACTGAAGAAGAAATAAGTGAGAAGTGCTGTAGAAAAGTACTTCAGAGCAGTTTTACCTGATTGGAATTGGCTTCAATAGGTGGCAATATATGTGGCATATATGTAAAAATGTCGCTAGAGCTCTGCATCTTTGGCTGCAGTTTTCCTGCTACAGACTTATTTTATGATGCACATAAAACAGCACCTTAAATTACATCCTTTATTTGCAGTGTAATATTTAAAGTTATCGTCTGGTGTTCTGCTGGGCTTTGTTAGCAAAACCACTGTTCTGCTTTGTTTATACGTTTGTACCTTTGGGATGTGGAAGATAAACTGGAAGACAGAGGGCTTTTTTTCTGTCCTGGTATTTTTTTTCTTCTTTTGTTAACATAGACATTCAGTTTACTTTAGTCATTCTCTGTTTCTGTTCAAGAATCCACCAGAGATTAAGCCACAGTGTACGTTTCTTAGAAATGGTAATTCAGCTCCAGAATTACCTGGTCATTATGTACCAGAAGAACTTCTGGGTCTCAGCTTGCAAATAATCAAGACATGGGGAACTGTTGCAAAATTCTAAATGCCACAAAAGGTTCTGTCTTTTCTCCTTTTAGTGGGCTTAAAAAATAACAAGAGTACAAATTCAAACTAAGCTTCCTCTATGCAGATTTAGAAGACAGAAATACCTCTGTTTTCTAATTCTTTTGTACATCTCTCACATGGGAAAATCTGAGGAGAACCAGAACTTAAGATCTTTCCTTAGTATGACAGCATTTTTGTATGCATGGCTTTCAGTGCAAACTCATTAGACATGCCTGCGTAATAGATAACACCTGACGTCAGGGGATATGTGCAGGTTGAGGGAGGACTGGGTTAATCCTTATCACCGGCATATGGAGAGGCAGTGAATGAACACAGGGCACAGCCTCAAGTACGCTGTGGCTCTCAGAGGGAGCATCACAGCATCGCTGAGGCTGGAGGGGACTCCAATGGAGCTATAGTTCAGTTTCCAGCTCAAAGTAGGGTCAAAGCTGAATTCAGGCCAGGTCACTCAGGGCTTTGTCCTGTGGGGTCATTAAAACCTCTGAGGACAGAGATTTCATAGCCTCCCAGGGCAGCCCAGCTCAGGGCTTGCCTGTCCAGCTTCAATCTACTCGTTTTGTGTTATAGCAATGGCAAAGTTAGTATTACATTAAAAAATACATAAATATTGAGTGTGTGGATTAATAGTAATTGTGTATGAACATGTGTTGTTAGCGTAGTTGTTGCTGATGACTGAACACATTGAGAACCTTAATAATGCATTAATCTGTTTTGTTGTGTTTAGTATCATTTCTGATCTAATGCTTTTATTTCATCCAGACGGATGTAATTTTTTTATATTAAACAACACCTGTGCTGTTGATCAGCAATATCTGGCAACCTTCCCCAACATCTGCTCTATTTAATTTTAACACTTCATTGCATAGTTCAGGAATGAAATCTTGGATCTATTGCAGTTAATAGAGCTCCTGTCACTGATTTTGATGAGATCGTGGTGCCATTCCAGAAGCGTCTTTAGTATATTAATCACTGCTTGCCAAAGGATAACATTTGCTTAATCTGAGGTCAACACTTGTGCTGTGTGTTCGCAGATCTTATTTTTTTTCACACTGTGAATATCTCAGTTTGGAGATGATGTTTTTCAAAACTGTTTGCTATTAAATATTAAATAAGCTCTCTCTATACCTGAGAAGTAGCAGGGTAGATTCAGTTTTGTAACAGTGTTTTCCATTGTTTATTACACAAGTAGTTTATTCAGTCCCACCAGTTCGGAACTTGAAAATGTCTTGCAATAAAACAATATCACAACATTTCTTGTGATTTCTTGGCATTATTAAGGCTGCCAGGAAAAGCAACCAAGTGTCACATTACTTGTTGTGTTAACGGGAAAATTCTAGATCTCACTCAGTGAAGTATCTCATGCATCCTGCACTGCTAAGTCAGTGAATATTGCAAAATGCAAAGTTATAAAGGTAAGAGTATGTTTTAGTTTCTCTTTAAGGAAATACCTGGCCTGCAGCTTCTTTTCTGAACTACAAAACTCTTCATACAGCAGGCTCTAGTCATCATTTACTTGACTGATAATGACTTCCATGTATAATTTTAGGCCCACTTGTATTGTACATCAAAGGTAAAATTGCAGTTCACTCTATTATTGATGATTTTTAGCATTATTCAAATGTTGCCACAGAGTGGAACAGTACATCTTAAAGTTTGTTCAACTAGAGTGTATTTCTTTACCTAGTGACATTATTATAAAAACATAGAATGCGTGTTGAATATTCAAGTAGAGAGAAGCCAATAACACATAATGACATTCTCATAAATAGCTATAGCTTAGAATTTGATGTACTTTCCATATTTTGGACCCGATTCTGTTCTGCGGAACACAAAAGTTCCCTAGATCATTAACTTACGGAGGAACAAGACAAAAATTGTATCTTGTCTTTGTGATTTAAGGTGGCATTTAAAGGACTGAATGATTCCTGAGCCAATTTCAAGTGTGCTAAAAGCCATTAGTACTTTGATAAAGAAAAAAGTTATTAAGGAAATGGAATTTTGAATACTGTTTTCAGGAATTGGTTCTTACAATTCATGTATTATACATTCATGAGGGATGTAATGAGAAAATTCAATACACAAAATATAGTGTGTGTGTGTGTGTGTTGGTTCTCGTTTGCTGGTGTTGCATTTCTAAAAATGCACAGACACTTAGTAGCCGAAAATGAAATACGCATAGGTGCGTATACAAACATAAGTATGTAGTTGAAACTCAGCTCCGGAAGAGAAAAACTATCTTAAAAAATAGTCTCAACCTGAGAAGTAATTCTGCAGAAGCAACGTGATGGTGCCCTGTGGTCATTGCATCACTTTTCCAATCTGATATTCTTAAAAACAACATAGTGATCTTTCTCAATGTTGGTTTGGAGAACTTATCCAGCAACTGGTATTCAAATTTCACCTTAATTTGTTCTCTTAATACACATAGCAGCTCTGCAATGCTAATTCTGCCCTCAGCATCTCCTGAGCAGTCCCAGGAAGCCCTCAAATTATATTTTCACATTATGCTTTGGTTCAGTTCTAATGGGTCACAAGGTAAATAAAAGCAAATAATGTCACATGGATGTGTGAAAGACAAGCACTGTACAGAGATGATGCATGAGACATGAAGTGCTTTGCCTCTACTAAGCGCTGATCGAGACGTACACTGAAGTGCCGTGTCCAGTTTTGGGCATGAACCTTCAGGAAAGATGTGGGATAATTGAAGGGGTTCCAGGAAACAAGTAGACTGAAACATGGAACAGATTGAAGAACTGAGGTTGTTTAGCCTAAGGAAGACAAGATTGATTCATGTGTTCGGTAATAGTCTTCAAATACATTAAAAACTATAGCAAAGAGAAAGAAAATAGTCTGTTCTCGCTTAATTTGGACAGGGAAGGAAGTAATGGGCATAGACCGGAGCAGGAACTGATTTAGAGCAGATATGAAGAACTTTTTAAGAATAAGGATAATTAAAGAAAAAGATTGCCTGGAAGCGCAATCCATGGAGTCCCAGTCACTGCCCTTTAAGAACAGGTTAGACATCTGTTGGGAGATATAAATTTAGCTCATCCTGCCTTGAGATGTGACCTCTGCAGTCTTTTCCAGCCCTATGAGTCTATCATTGTGTAAATTCCAGCATGCTCGAAGATTAAACTGATCATCCGCAGTGGAAATGTCCATTCCCCACAGGCTGAGCTAAAGTCCATTAAACTCAGGGAGATTTTTTCCAGTGACTTTAATAAGCATTGGATCAGGCCCTAATTGAGTGTGTAATTTGGAGCTGTGAATGGAATTTGGTCCATAATTCTGTTAATGGTATTTGCGAATGAGAAGAATCCAACTCCTTTTCCCAGGATACATTAGTTTGCAATGGTTACAAGAGAAAGTAAACACACGCTGAAGAAGCAGTGCTAGATTTTTCTTACAAAATTGAGTAGAATTGACTGAAGACAAACACAAGGAGGAGATCTCTGGGGAAAAATTAGCAACTTTTCTCAAGAACATTTTAGACAGCTATTTTTTTCATCAATTAAGTAGGGCCAGACAGAAAGAGACAGCAAAAACTACGTTAACAACACTCTAAAAATAAATACGTATCATGAACATTAGAATGAAATGTTTGTCTCTGCTGAAAGATCAAATTAACTAAGAGTCTGAAAATGGACAGAGCAAATGCAATTCAAACCGTCAGTGGATTCAATCAGTTGCGTAGTGACTGATGAGGAAAGATCCATTCCCCTGTAGTCTGTTACGAAATAATATGAGGATCTTCCTCCACTCTGAATGATGAATTAAATCACAACCACTTATGCCAGCTACAGCTCTTTCTTTGCAATTGCACAGGTTTATGTGATCCAGAGGAACACTAACATGCAGAAAATTAAGAGTTTGCAGATTCACAAAAATCACAGCTCCCATGGGCACCCGCAGACGCTCTGCTCTGGTGGGTTGTGTGCATCTCCTGGAAAATTCTCTGTTACCCTTGTCTTGTGTCAGGAAACAAGCACATGCACAAAATGCTTCTCTAACAGATGCAGGAGGCTCAGGTTACTAATATGGAGCTAATACACACATGAAATCTCTTTGCTCTGATTAGTTCATTACCTCTAGGAGTAAAGACAGAAGGTTTCTAGAATCATCTCCCCACTCCATTTTGTTTGTTGCAGAGGTGTTCTGCTTCTGCACACAAGCTTGAACACTCTACCTGAGAGATTGTTTATGAAATATTTATTTACTTGGCATTCGGGAAAGAAAAAACAAAAAAATCTGCATAATATTATTGATGGAATCTTCGACTGCCAAATACTGAATTATTTATAGCTTAATTGTACAAATGATACGCATGTGAACCTGTTAGATTGCAATATGCAACTGATACACTGTGCAAAACCAGGGACATGCCTTTCAGACTTTTTTCTGGTACTTTGGTGGGTCACCTTAAAACAGGTACGAGCACTTTGCAGAGGCAAAGCTGGAACACCCAACAGCATTTCTGAAGTTGCAAAGGGTGAAAAGGCCTGCGGAAAGCCTCATATAGCAGAAGATGCTCTGCCCTGGATTACCTCATGTGGGACCTCTGCACTCCCAACCCATGTGCGCCCGTCGGCCAGTGATCTGTTGTGCTGTGCACAATTCCCTGTTGCTCCCCTTCCCTGTGAACAACCCTTCTACCCTTCAGCAGGTCCTACCTACACTGTGGGCACTGCAACCATGCGCTCTGCTCTCTACCTACAACTGTCAATATTCACCATTTTCCTCCCCCAGCACCAAAGGAAGGTTAGGAGACTGTCCCAAATCACCCACTGCTTTGTTCCTGTGCCTACCTACCTGTTGCAGATAAATACATAAATAGATGTTTTACTGTTAAATTCATAAAGTTAAACGCTTGTAAAAATAGTGTGAACATGCCTTTTAATATAGACTTTAACAGTGCAATCACTATTTTTAATTCCACAGGTTGCCTCACTTCACTTCTGTTTTTCAGAGGGAAACACGCCATAGTGCATTGAGACCCTTTTGCTCCCGCTCCATCACCCCAAAACTACTTCTGTCCTATTTTGCCGTTGGTTTTGTTTGTTTGTGTGCTTTTTCCGCTTCCTTCTCTCCTAATCCACTTTGTTCCTGCCCCTGTCTTCTGGCTGGCTAGCAGACAGACAGGGCAGCAAGCTTCTTCTCCTTTCACCTTCAAATGAGGCAGGTGTATTTTTTCTTCCTTTGTCCCTAGCATGAGAAAAACCAATTTAATAGACATTAGTAGCAATTTGATAGAATACAAGAGTCAGCCACTACAAACCTTGAATGTGGTGGGGTTTTTTTCCTGTGCCTGGCTATTCCTGGCATTTTTTTCCCTCCCCAAGTAAGGCAAATAATAGAAATTAAGAAAACGGGAATCTATAGTGGATCAGAGAGTAGCTTCTATTCATCCACCACTCTCCCTCCCTGGGCCAGAACCAGGGACTTCAGGGGGTCCCACCATACACAGACAGGGGACAGTATCTCTTCCACATTGAGGCTCCTCCTATTTTTAAATACTGTCTTAAGATCTGAAGCACCATGTTAAATACCCGTATGTCACTTTATTACTTTCATTTTTGCCTTCCCAGCAATTTTGGTGTCAATTGCAAAGTTATCAGCAAAGAGATGTGTTTTCTTCCAGATCACTGATAAAGACGTTGAACTGCATGAGCACCTTTGAAGCTGTTAAATAACCAATTGGGAGAGAGTAGAAATATACTGATCTAGCTGCTAATTGGTTCGCAAAGCATTTGATACAGGTAAAACTGATTTTGTATAGTACTGAGGCTTTTTTTACCAGATTGTCATGCAGTGCTACACCAAATGACTTACAGTAATCCATGTATATTAAATCAATACGAGTCACATCTCATTGCTTGAATGCATTGATAAACATTACATAAGTTACTACCTATGAATTAATTTCTGTTTGTTCTGTTTGTCTTTAGTAATACTTTGCCCAGGGTCTATGTAATGCTTGTAATTATCCAAACCCATCACATTTATTCTTTACAATATGCCTTGTTCACTTCTTATCAGTCATCTGAAATTTCCCCTGTGCACCAGTATTTGTTCAGAATGAATATGAATGACTCCAAGAGCTTCTCCATCAATTTTTGTCATACTCTTGGGAGCATTCAACCCTGAAGATTTAAATGTGTTTTGCTTTCATTGATGAACGTTCTCTCACACATACAGTGAAGGTACTTCATATCACTTCATTATTATAACAGAAGAAATCCAGCTTTTCGAAGTAGCTTGGTAAAATTGTGCTTTCTTATCCAGCAACTAGACCCAAGGTGAATTCATTTTCACTCACATCAAAGGCAAAAAAACAAATAATTGGCTTTTGCTCTTGTTAGCTATTCAGAAATAGCTGAGCTGGATTTTGGTTTATGCATCAGTAACAGAACTTCTAACCAAGTTAAAATACTGTTTGTTCAATCTCAGGGATGGCTAAGCTGAAAAGATCACTTTTTAGGAAATTTTCACATTCTAATTTGAGATTCAAAGCATGGCACGTAATCTTCAGCAAATTCTAGGAGGCTTGATCTGGATAGCTTTGAAGGACAACAAACCAAGGAACTGCATCATTATGTTTTTACTAAGTCACATTTTAAATCTGAGAATTAGGGTCTTGCTTTAAAAATGTCATGCATTTGGGAAAGCTTGTGTATTCCAGTGACATGACACGTGATATTTCTTCGCAATTATTTATAGTTACTGAAAAGTTAAATGACGTTTTAATCTTATGTTTCCTTAAGAAGAGAATGAACTGGATAGAGATTTCTGAACTACTCAGTTGGGCCAGTGACTCAATTTGAACACATTTCAGTAACAACTCATTATAAAAGACTGGACAGGATGGGAAGGCTTCTGGCCACATTAGGACTGACCCGAGTTCTGATTGCTTCAGGCTGGATAACATGGATGCAATCATTATTAAACACAAGCAGAAATAACTCGCTTGATGAGATGACCAGAACAACATCTATCAATTATCTGACTAGTTTCCTAGGAACTAGACAGTAGAGTTTACTCGAGATTAAACACTTTTGCACATTTTCAGTTTTCACCATCTTTGTTGCCTTCATGTGGGTTGAGTAGCTAATAAAACACAACACTTTCCTTCATTGTGCCATCATCAGATACCAGATGACATCATAAGGAAATACATTTGCAGTTGTCTCACAGGAAAACTTAAATATGCACAAAACCACCCAGGAAGCCTACTCTTGTATGAGGCAATAGAGCGGGCTGTTCTGATGGAAGTGATAAAATTGTCATGGAGGCCTGACAATGTGGTAATTCAACATATGCCAAAGCAACCTCAGGCCTCAAGGCCTCAAAGCCCTGACTCAAAATTGCTCTTATTCAGTGGCTTCCTAGAAGGATGGCAGTTGAAGAGAGGATGGATACATGAATTGGAAGCATTTACCCTTTTGACAGAAGAGTAACAATTTATACTCATAATCAGTCAAAATCTCACTCTCCATAGACCAGCTTCAATTACAAAAGTTACAGGGAAATTACAACTGTGACATTATAGTAGTAATTCTATTTAAAATTGCAGATGACTGCAAAAATTGATAGAGAATTTTTCCATCACCTCATCACACACCTTTTAAGACATGATTGTATATAAAATCAGATAGGCCCCCTAGCTTGAAACATGGCTTGCTTACACATGGTTTAGTGCCACAGTTAGGTTAGGTTATGGTTGGACTCGATGATCCTGAGGGTCTCTTCCAACTGAAATGGTTCTATGATTCTATATCCAGCATGATCTGAAGACACCAAAAGAAAATCACAAGTTCCTGAACTCTAATTTCCTGCCTCTGGCTGCCTAGCTTAAAATATACATTGGAATTATCTAACATCCAGGATTTTGTTATGGCTTTGAGCTCTCACTAAATGGAAGGAAAATTTCCAATGCTGATTGAAAATGGCAGGGATCACATCTTCCCTCAAATATCTGGGGGAATGGGGACCTGTCATGGGAATTCTGGCACCATTTCACAAAAAAAAAAAAAAAAAAGCAAGCTGTCTTTCTTCGAAAGCAAGCCTGTCTGAAGACAGCCTCAATAACTTCAGGCTCTCCTGCACTACCGGAGACATGAGTCGAGTCATCTTGCCAGACAGCTAAGTAACCACTTTCCTAGATCTTTGAAACCCGTAGCTCCCAGACATCCTCACCTCCCTGTCACTGATGTGATGTGAAACAGTCTTCTCAGACAGAGGCTCTCTTTCTAATCTGGGAGTTGCTTCAGGCCCTGTAATTTTTTAAACTGTGTGTATCATACAAGGAAGGGAGCAATTTTTCTGCCATGGTATGCATCTTTCACTGGTGTGTGATTCACAGTGAGATGAGGCAAGGTGTCTGAAAGACATGCCTGCTGACATTGATGACTCGACGACTCACGTCTTGTGGATTTTCTAAGTCATTAGTTTCCTCCTGGGTAAAATAAAATAAAATTCCCTCCATTTTATCTTTCAGTGATGGATGTTGTGTTATTGTAAAGCCTTTATACTCCCAGCAGCAAGTACTTAAGTACCTACTACATGCTGTGGTTGAATCTGTCAATGCAAATCTACTTGCATACATTTATCACCACCCCATCCTTTCTTCCATAGACTTCTCTGGAACACTTTGCCTTTTTTGTGCAGAACTACTCATTCCAAGACATCATTCATCCAGAATCAAGCTTCATGAAAAGCTAAACTAGGTAGGCAGGGTGGCTGCGTAAGTGCAGTGGAATGCGTTAGCCAAAGCCCTTTTTCCAGGGCTCCAACTCAGTAACCGGTGTGTCAAAGACCGCACAAACAGGTATCATCTTTTATTCAGTGTACTTTGTACTATGTAAATCCAGGCATACCCACAGGTAAAGATATGGTATCATTTTTTATAGGTGGAGTCTAGCCACCTGATGCACTCTTAATCTTGTATTTGTTTATGCTTATTTATTAGCTACGTCTCTCATGTAATGATGGTGTAAAGACAGCTGTACCATGTATATGCACCATTTGACAATTTATAATGTGATATCCTTTTCACCTCTAATCCCAATTTTCTATTTCAGACATCACTTTTGTTCCTTTTCTGTCACATTGATGGGGCTGTGACCCACCACAAAGAGTGTATTCAGGGTAGGACATGAGCATGTTGTCTGCACCTTCTTTTCAGTTCTGAAAATTATTTTCCCACTTCAGAATTTTGTAATCAACATGACATTATGGCTTTGTTGCCATTTCAAGAAACCTATTTCCTCTCCAGCAATTTCACCTCCTAAAACTATTTTAAAAAATTTTAAAAAGACTGTGGTGAATTTTTTTTTTTTTTTTAAATAGTGTTTCCTTTTCTGGTATCTCTTTCACAAGGAAACAAGTTTCTCTGTAGAAAACCCTTTCCTAGGTCATTACAAGTTCATATTTCCAGCATATCTCAAAAGTCTCCTTTGTACTCAAAACTACCAGGAAGCTGAGTCACCTCTCTTAGAAATGCCAGCTGCTAATGAGACTTCTGTCCCTCCTTACTGTGACCATGGGGAGAACCATTCCGGAGGAGCGCTGGTTCGGTGCCAGCAGGCGGTTCAGGTTGCCACCTTGAAAGCAAATTTTTCCTGAGAACCAGGAATGACCTACAGAGTATGGTAAAACTCAGAGGACAAATAGTATCTCTAAAGGGAATGGTGCCAGGAAAGACATTTCATTCTCATTTGGGTTCCTGACTGTCTCGAGAAAGAGCACAGAAAATTTTAAGTCTTTATTTTGAATGTTCTTCTTTCTGAGGACTCTCATTAGATTCTTAATACACATTTTATGCTTTTTTTGGTAAATATCTACAGTGCAAAATTGTCTCACATGGTAAGTGATAAACACAGACATGAACTTAAATGTTGGTAGTGATTCTAGGTTTGCTGATGATTTGATTTTTTGCAGAATATTGGAAAGGGATTTTGAAATGTACTCTGTACTCCAGGTTGCATCCATTGCACTTTCTTGCAAAAGCTCTGTGAAAACTCTTGACACGTATTTATCAGCAAAGCAGCCAGATTCTTTGAAGATGACAAGAAGCAGGGTTTTCTTTCATAAGGTGCTTAACCTACATTTCAACCCCATTAAACAAGCAAAGAGAAACTGTTACTATCCTCTTATTCATTTATTAATTTATTTAGTCAGTAACAGCAATGGTATTCACAGTATCACAGTACCACAGTATGTTTGGGATTGGAAGGGACCTCAAAAGATCATCTAGTCCAATCCCCCTGCTGGAGCAGGAACACCTAGGTGAGGTCGCACAGGAACATGTCCAGGCGGGTTTTGAATGTCTCCAGAGAAGGAGACTCCACCACTTCCCTGGGCAGCCTGTTCCAGTGCTCTGTATTCCTTGCCTCCCACATCATATTATATTGAAAAAGAGGAAGGAGCATGATGTTCATTTTACTCAAGGGCATCTCTTAGATATGTAAGCCACCTTCCTTATTGATTGGTACTTTTCAACAGGTAATCAGAAGCCCTGGGTTTGTCTCTCTCTTTGTCCGCAACAGATCGCTTCCCCAGAGTACTCTATGTGCTGTAGGGAAACAGGGATTCAGTTGTTTATCTTCTTATTTACACATGTATTTTACTGTTGTGGAGGGAGCAGGAATGGCACCGGCTGGGTAAAATAAATGTGAATTAAATGGACTTCAGGGGAAATGCATTTTTGTTTTCTGAAACTATGGGAGTGTGGCAATCGGAAAGGTTGAGTGTTTCATCATAAATAAGGCGTGTCTCAACTTTTGACAGATGATGAGAAAGATAAAGCTTGGGTTGTCAGGGAGGTTTTGAGAAAGCAAGGTCAGAGCTTTTCAAAGAAAGCTTGCACCTTTTTTTTTTTTTTTTAATACTTCAGGGAGTCTTAGGGATAAAAATGATTTCTGGCTGGAGTGATTTAGTAGTGAGAAAAAAATAAATCCTTCTGAAGCTGGTATATGTTTACTATCTAACCAGAAGCCTCACAAGTCTTTTCCACCATAGTGGTATACTTTCCTGCATTGATTAATGACATCTTATTAAAAACTTGTTCATTGGTGTGACACTAAATGCAAGTTAGTACAGGTCTCTTACACTTCAAGTTCTGCCAGTGTTCTACCTTCAAGTTTGCACAACAGCTATGTTAGAAAACAATTCCAGTAATACTTCTACACCATATGTATTGAAAACACAGTGGTTATTAATGCTGGTATCATGAGCCTGCCCTCCTATTCCTACAAAATACACAGCAGTGATAAGTGATAATGCAAACATATCTGCATCAAGACCCACTTGGTAGTACCAGAAGTGTAAGAATTTTGCAGATATTTTGCAATAAGAGCTTAATCAAGAATGAAGAAATCCATCTGAAATCGATTTCTCAGACATGAAAAAGGCTGCATTATGTTACACTATGCTATTACTTATTCCTTCTCATCTTAACCTGCTAAATGCTGCCAACCATTGATTTCACAGTTTCTACTGAAGAGTGTTACTTTTGGACAGTGAGAGAGCATTTGTATCAAGCAATGTAATTAGTGCTGGTCCAGCTGTTAAAATATGGATGTCATCAAAAGCAGATCTTCTTAATGGTCAAGAATCCCAGCACACACGAATGCATCGTATCGTTGATACTGAGTCCTTAGGGACTAACTGGCACCAATTAACAGAGGCATTTGTACAAATACTTTTAGCTGCTCTATCCTCCCATAACTGTTTTAACACTTTTAAAATTCCCCTGTAGCCTTGTGTGAAACAACGTTGAAGAGGAGGAAAAAAAAAAAAAATCATGCGGCTTACTGTGTTCTTTCAAGGAAAGGAGGCATTTCACAAACCTGATAGTAGCCTAAACACTTTTACAGATTGGGTGAGGGGGTGGAGGTATGAAGTAGACACACAGACTGCTTCATCAGCCTTGCTGTCCTGATTTCAGAACAGTGCTCAGATCACAGCAGGGTGTCCTGCGATGCTCTTTGCAGAAAGACTGAAGCCGCTGTCGTGAAGATTTTGAAGGCTGAAATGTCAAATACTTTTAAGTACCACGAGACACAAGCTTCAGTCTTCAAAAGGAAAGCAGAAGAGGTTTATCTTCAGGCTAATTGTAAAGCTCCCCCCTCTTTGCTAAATTCAACTCTAAACTAACCTGAAGCACTACAAGAACATGCTTCTAAGCCATGTAAAACACCTCATTGACAATGCCAGGATTGATCCATCAAGTGGCACAGCTCTCTTTCCACATTGAAAGGAAAAATAGCGCTCACTTCTGATTTTCCAACACACTGGTAATAGTTAAGTGGGTCTCACTTAGGCTTTCCTTGAATTAAGTACATCACATTTTACAGTTTACAGTTATGTACTTGAGTTCATTTTTATTTACACATAGCTGGAGATAAGATACATAATTTCTTCAACGTGATTATGAATGCTGTAAAGCAGGGAGCAGATCCTGCCAGGTCTCTTGAAGCAGTAACTAAACTCACAACCTGTGTAACCCCCTTTGAAATACTCGTTTCTACTTACATAGAGAAATGGTGTTCTGTGCTGTTGAGTTACTGTGCTTCTTGGGTAGTGCTGTGTATTGAATTTATCATGGTAGTTAGAAAAGCCTTACTCCAAAACCTGTTTTTCCTTAAAAAAAAACCCCAATCCTTTATTCCTAGTCTTCATAGTTGTGGTAACAACTCTGAATACATGAACCAGACAGAGCAAAAAACTTCTGGTGAGTTTAAAGACCTCTTGAAACAATACAACTAATAGGCATGAAATACTGCATGCTTCGTAAGGGAGTGTTAATTCTTAACTCCTAAAGACAAGTTCAAGGGACATAAAGTAAGAAAAAAACTTAAAGGTACCACCAAAAAAACCCAAAAACATACAAAAGAGAAAGTGTCTTATGAGCCATAGTAGTCATGGTTGCTATTCAAAGCAAATGGTAACTGTAAGCTCACTTTCTACTGACAGCTACTATTCTGAATTTCCAGGCTGATCCTGGCCACTCTTCTAATGGATAAATCAAGTAACTTAGCGAAGGGGTTTTCAGATAATCCTTTTCTGTTTTTTTTGAAAATTCACCCGCACTGCAGGATCCCCTAGGAATGCATTCGGTTTCTGCTAAAGGCAGCCACACATGGGCCAAGCAACGTTTAAATCCCAGGTAAGCAATCCACAGACTGCAGACAGCCCTTTTTCAAGACCAAATGATGTGAACAATATGACCTATTTTGTTCTGCTTTATTTAAATCAGAGACATCCCCAAATCAGAGGTATTTAAAACATTTATTAGCGTTAATCATGGTAGGTTCAATAAAACACAAAAACTACATTTTAGGGCAAAAAATATTATTAGGTATGATACAATTAATACGTAAAACAGAAGGTAAAATGTGAACAGATTGCAGCATCCCATACATGAAGCGAGTGGGTCCAGCCCAGTCAAAGCCCTTATATAAACAAAACAGAGTACTTAGCAGGTGATTTTAAATGTACAATTTATTACTGACTCTGGTTTAAATAATTAAGGATAGGATAGTAAAATATATCATCACTGTACTGAAACGGTCTGATTACAGTCAGAGTACTCGCATGTATAATCTATCTGGTCACGCTTATGACTGCGTGCCATGAAGGATTAGTGAAGACAAGGGATGACAGGTAACTCTTCTCGGTATTGATACAAACCCCTGTTACACTGTAGCACTTTATATGTACCTTCTGTACCATGAACAAAATTTTTTTTTGAGTGTAACTTTATTACTTCTGAGTCCCAATTCTTGAATAATGGCCTTTTTTAGATTTCTCAGTCTGCAAACAAGCTTTTTCTACCATATGCCATCTTCATGCATAAGAATGGCAAGTCAACAATTGTACCTATTTGTATGTCCATCTTCTCGCTACCTTTGATCCGTAACTTTAAGTCCATAAAGGTGAAATGACCATTAACAAAAAAAAATGTACTTACAGAATACAATGTGCAGTATATCAGAACCAGACATAGTGAAAAAACACTATGTGTCAGCATAAACAACATAAACCTGTACTTATATACACACACATATGCAGAGCATATATGAAAACTAGTTCCTTCATAATCTTCTTTTTAAAACTAGTTCATGACAAGCCAGAAAAGCAAGTCACCCCCAACCAGGCAGTCACAGTCTTGAGTTACGGTGCAAACCAGCTCCACCAAACACCCTCGGCACTGCAGCCCGTGTGTCAGTCCTGCTGACGGCTCCCTTGAGAAAACCAGTCTCGGATGAATCCAGCACCAGCTGCACCAACCTAGCACTGCAGCGTTATTATTAGAGCAGATCAGCTACAGAGTCAGGTGCTCCTGCACAGTAATTCAGCTTTTCACCAACCATCGTTAACTACTAAGAGGAATTCTGGTTGTTGCTGAAACTTTTGACTCCAAGTTTGTTTTTTTTGGTATGTCATTCTTCTGGCTGTTTATAAACGATGGTAGTGCTTTCCAAGCAACAACAGGAAGCAGAAATAGTGAATTTTACATTTGAAGATAATAATTTTAAAAACAAACTGTTCCTCCGTTTGAAGGGGCAGATTAAAGCTGCGCTTTAGGTTTGACGGACAGCAGAGAGGGAACATCACCAGCAAAGGTGAACCCTGTCTTCGAAGAAAATGTGAGCTGCTCTGCACAGCACAGTGGCCTGTTATTTTTTCACCTGTGACTCAGCGATCCCTGCTGCAGCTCACCGTAACCCAAATCTCAAGAACTTAGTCAGAATCCTTATTCATTTAAAGCTTTTTCTTGACTAAAAAAGCAGAATAAGATGATTTAAATTTGGACCACCAAATGCACAAGTATCTTTGAGCCTACTTTGCCCGCATTTGAATCTTAAAATCTGCCAGAGATCCATTGTAACAACTTCCAATTTTAAACTACTTTAACATATAACTCATAAACCTGTTCTGATTCACATACAGCACAATGCCAACTCTGAGAGCTGGTTGCTCAAGACAATATCTACTCCATCCAGATCAGCATCAGTTGCCAGTTCTAGCAGAAATTAGAGTATACAAGGTACTTGCAGAATTGCCTTACAAAGCTTTCAGACACCTCTAGTAGAGTGTGATGAGTTTTGAGATGCCACACTAAAAAAAATATACCACAAAGATTTATGAAAGCCTAAAAATCAGTTATGCATAACTACTATATGTTGAACTAAAATTTATTACACCTTTAGAAAAGTTGTTTTGATCTCGCCTTGTTTTCTTGCTAACTGGTCTAACCTTTTACCGGGTTTCATTTAGGAAGAACCAGATCTCTTGCAGCATTGAGTCATAGATCCTGTAAATTATATGGATCTGTGATGTTGCTAAGTTCTGTATTTCTTCAGTGCTGAAGGCCAGGTTGACATTTCCCTCCACAGCCAAGTGAAGGAGCCAGGCACCCCTGGCAGACCCACTTGTACTATGATGGGGTGAAATGTTCCCTGAAGGAGCCCATCTCCTTCCCCAACTATTAACAATGATGATTGCTGAATTTTCACTTAAATAACCCCAGATTAGCTGTAAAACAGTTGCTGCAATGAAGCAGTGACGGGGATCATACATCAGCACAGGTGACAACTGAAAGTTTACCCGAAATATCCTTTCTGATGGTAGCTGTCTGAGTCTATGTATTATCCAAGGGCCTATTTTCAAATATACGTGCTTTTAAAGGAGTCTAAAATATCTGAGAAATGGATTATATGTGAAAAAATAATGCAGCTTAGATTCTTAGATAAAATCCAGTGGGACATTTCCCACCTATAACTACTTCAAGCCTTCTGAAGACAAAGAAAGGTTCCTGTTGATTTCATCCGGCTCTGTTTCAAGCCCTAAGAATTAGCACTATTTTATCAAAGCGATCTCACAACCAAGCAATAAGGTCTGGTTTTAACGCATAAACACAGTAACCTAGGTCTAGCCTGCCTGTTCATGATTTATCGTAGAAAGTTGTTTTTCCCTTTTGTTTGCTCTTCCTAAGTCCCCCAACAAATGTGCAGTGGGCTTAATTTTCCTCATAAGAGAATAAATTCATGTTGTGGAATGCAGGCTGGGCTTTGGTTTCGAAGCCTGCATTCTTATCCTAGATCCGATTTCCAATGAAATTGAATCCCAATTGAATTCCAATAAAAATTCAAATTTTATCACCCCAGTCGTGCACATTCATAAAAGATGGAAGTGGAGAACACACACAGTTTTACATTATTTTTAGTTTATAACCACCTATTGCATATTTTTTTTCTACACTGTATTTTCCAGTGCATCAAGCTTCAAAGGTATCATGCAGTGTGTCTTCCATTCCTCATCCCCAGGTGGGTAAAGAGGCGACTCCACAAATTCACAGAACTGTATTTGTAAAGAAACGCTCCGGTTTGTTTTATTAGGTTCCAGCCCTTAACCCCAAATTATACTGTGCTCGCTTAAGCTGTTTTTGTACAGAAACATCATTCTTCCAACTTGAAGACTTCTCGGAGCGCTGCAGTGAGACCACAAAGGAGTGGGGCAGTGTGGCACTCTCATTTAAAAAACAGGGAAGTGGCATCTTTGAGCAGAAAGAACTATAGCCTGGGGCACAGATTTGGAGGAAACCTGGCATTTATGCTCTTTTTACAATTTCAGTAATTAACGAAGCGATCCAGGCAAAGCACAGCAGCTGCATCTTCACTTCTTTCCGAAGCACGCTGGGAACTGCATGGGGTCCTTCATGACAACTCCTTCTTTCACATACACAGCACCTCCTGACACAGATTTTGACTTCTAGCCTTTAAAAATTGCACTCACTCATCCTTTGGATCCTTTTTTTTTTTTCTATTCAGCCAATTCAGTCCATTTCTTGCTGATGTTTACTGAAAGTGTGAGATGAAGCTACAGATTTAGAAAAATACAGAAGTAGAGTCCAGCTAAAAAGATGGCAGAGAAACTGTAAGCCAAAATTCAGGTTTTATGTTGTTTTTCATCCTATTATTACTGAGAGAACTCTAAAAACATGCCAAGTCCACTTTGCAATGTAAGAAGTTTTTGCAGCAAATCTAAAATCTATATATAAAAAGATCTTTTTATTAAAAAAAACAGTCATTGGCTTAAACAGAGAATCAGAGTACTTTGACGCTGTAAATTTGACAGGATATTAGAGAGGATTTTCCAACTCAGTCTTGCAAAATCCCTTTGAAGTCAAGCTTTCTGCTTCTGATCCTTGCGTTATTGCTCATGGGAAGTATTGAAATTACTGCTTTCAAGATAAGGAGCCACGTCACTGAGATCACAAAGTCCTTTCTCCATCAAAAAGCAAATGGTGCTGTTTTTCAAGTATATCTAAAAAGATCAAGTTGGGTCAGCAGCACCGCCTACCCGTCTGTGAAGTCTGCTTTCCAAGTTTGATTGCTCCATTGTTACCGTTTTCATGAGGATCTAAGGGTGGGATTTGCCGACCTGAAACACATGAAGAGACAATGAATTCAATTTTCCTGATGCAGTAACAGCACAAGCAGATGCAAGTTAGGATGATATAGCTTGCAGAAGGATTACATCTGTGAAACTTAACCAGAAAACAACCGTCTCCTGTGTGTCTTGAATCTTTTTCCTTGCATCCTGCTTATGAAAGAAAATTTTCACATTTAAAAAAAATATTTTAAATATGGCTACCAAGAATGCACAAAGTACACTGAAATTGTTATCCATGTATTTAAAGCAACAGTTATCTCACTGAGTACCTTACATCTAAAAAAGAGAAAATTCTCAGCTTTCTCCTAATTCCACTTAAAGGTGAATGGTGCTAATTTAACAAGATCTTGCCTGTCCTAAATCTGCATGACATTTAGTCCTTGTACACTTGAGTTTTATGAAGCACTAAACACATGCTGCCTATACTTGACCAAAAAAAAAATAATCTGTTCATTGAATCCCTCTGTCCTTTGAGCGGTGCCCCTGTCTTTCCAGTTGACAGCTTTGATTACTTAGCACACCCCCGCCGAACACTCCTGACTTTTTAATCATCTTATGGGCTGATTATTTTAAGTATTTGAAAGAATTTCAGCCATCACAAGAAAGCAAGAGATCTCTCCCGGGGCAGAAGGCACCGCTCCAACTCCCTGCCCGGCATGCCCTTTGGGGGCATTTTTTGTCTAACTGCCTTCCTACTCATGGACAACATACAATGTGCTTAATAATGAGAATTATAAATGGAAACCCAAGATCCTCCCAGGATCTATTCTCTGCCTCTGGTGTGGGCCTGGCTTTCCTGTTAAACCCATTGAGTCATCTCTCCATCAGGATCTTGGAGAGCTAACAGCCATGGTAAAGTACTTTCTCACTACCCTGTGGATTTGCTGGAAACTTCTTCTGAAGGTGTATCTACTTTCTATTAATGACTCCTGGTTGTACTATTACCTATGTTAAACAACAAGAGTTAAAATACTTAACATTTGTTTCTTATATGATACTTTCAGAGAACAGCTCATCATAATCCAGGTAGATTTTACAGTTTCGATTCCCCGTCCTTTGCTGCATTTATTCACAGCTCTCTCTTGCCAAATGTTCTATGAATTATGTACCTATGTTGAAGCCAGAGTCCTACAAGCTATGAATTACTTGGGGGGTGGTGGTTGTGGGAGGGTGTGTTAAAAGCATTCAGGTAAAATCCAATCTCAGTGAAATCAAACAGGAAAATTTAATCTGTACAACTTGTCCCTAAATTACCTTTGGTCAAGCACATCAAAATTTCACCCCTCTTAAGTCAGTCAGTTCTGAACAGGTATGTTACACAACAGAAGTGTGACTTCTGAAGCAGATAATCATGGGTGTTTGTACAACTGAATCAGAGAGGAAAAAATTCCTTGCATTACTAAGGTAAAGATACTGCAGTTGGTCCAGAGTGAGAAACAGGTATCTTGAGGGCTGAAGCATGTGTATGCAATGACATTACACTGCTGCACTCTACTTGGGTCACTAAAATATCACCTTCACAGCCTGCTTACATTATATTTGGACTTCATGTCTGTATATGCCCTTCCAAAGTAAAATAAAAAGCAGAACAAGTGGTTACAGACACAGTTGTTACATGCATTAGTTCTGTTGGCTTTGTTTGCAGACAAAGAGAATCCACTAATTCTTAAAACTCTAGACAATATGAAGAATGTACTATCTGCGAGAGGCTTTCCAAGAACGTAATGTTGTTACAGAGACCTGGAGAGAACTTCTACATTTATGTACCTACTATTTCCAAAGTGCTTTGAACTCAGTCCCAGCTAAAATAAAATCCTGTCAATCTGACTCAGAGCCTAACATAGCTAAAAAAATTGGACTCCACAGACATGGTTTCCGCTAAGCAAATACTCTCTAAACATTTGGTTCTTGTAACAGCAAGTTTGGAAGAGGAGAGCTTTAACATGCAAACTAGCTTAACTTTGATTTTAGAAGTCCGCATTAAACAACTATGTTACCTCTACTTGTTTTGCAATCTGTGTTTCTTATGAGTTTCAAGTGTTTTCTACAGTAGTCTTGATGTGTATGCAAAGAAGTAAGCAAGCTTATCTTTGGGGCAAAACCATTGCAGGCTTCAAGGTCAGCAAGCACTTTGTCCAGTTCAGATGAGGACACACTATATGTTAAGAATCACCTTGATTTATTTCATTTCTCAAAACAATAAAACCCACAGATAACAACTATGAAAATAAAGAGAAAAAAATCTCTAGATATAGTCTGTCTTGATTAGTTATTCTGGCCTTTTAACTTCAGTATTGTTTTTCGTTAACTAGCCATGTTTTCTGCTGTTTGCATACCCCTCCTTGAATTCAATACAAGGAAATAAAGCTTTAAACAGTCTAAAAGTTGTTCAAGTTTGAGATTTTTGTAATAAATGAATTTTCTCTAACTTATTATTTCTCTAATTAGCAGATTTATTAAACCATCAAGTTTAATCAGTTTAGTTTTAGCAAAAAGACTTATCCCTGCCCAAGCAGCTCTTACCATCTGATGCACAGCTGACAGGAGTAACTCTCTTGAAGCATAAAATTCAGTTTAACACCTGAGAACCAGCTCCACAGCAAAAGATACAGTGATTTTTTCACCAAGGGTCAGGGGAAGTAGATAAAAATAGTCAGAAATCTGTCTGCCTAATTGACTCTCCCTGGGCCTCCTTGACAGCTGGTCTCTCAGAGAAAGGTTTAAGCAGCAGCAGAACACTAAGGATGAGCAGGGAAATGCCGAACCTGTATCTACACTTATCATAGAATCATAAAATCATAGAATCCTGTGGGTTGGAAGGGACCTTCAAAGATCAGCTATCTAGTCCTGCCATGAGCAGGTACATCTTCAACTAGACCAGGTTGCTCAGAGCCCCATCCAGCCTGGCCTGGAATGTCTCCAGGGATGGGGCATCTACCACCTCTCTGGGCAACCTGGGACAGTATTTTACCACCCTCATTGTAAAAGATTCCTTCCTCATGTTTAGCCTGAACCCTCTTCTAAACCAGTTCAATCACTATTGCTGTCTAAAAGCACTATGATCCCCTCATCTTCTCATTCATCTCTTGATAAATATGGCATCAATATTGCAGATACCCACTCAATCTAGCTGTCACTGAGTCAAGATCAACAGAGGTCATAAATTGAATTAATTGTAGAAAGTACATACTCATTTTAAAAGCAATTCTCACTGACATACATAGTCTTTGTTCCAGAGCAATAAAAATACTTCTATATTAGATAACCTACAGCATTGTTAATTTATGCTATTTATTTTATGCAGTTGATGTCAGAAAGGAGCAGTAGTGCCCTCATATCCAGTCCAGCAATTCTCGTGCTGAAGAAATAAATAGATTAAGACAATTCCTCTTCAAACCAATGACCGCTCTAGTAAGATAAAGTCAGCTAAAAAGGTCCATGAAAGACTGAAATCTTCTGTTGCCTAACTTAAAAGATGACAAACTAGACCACAAATAGAGTCTTTTCTCCATTTTGCAGAGCAGGACACAACTAACCAGCTTGCCAAAGACCACCAACCGCACATCTTAGGATTCCAGATGAAACAGTCAGTCACACAGGAAAAGTGGATGTGCACACATTTATCTACGAACTCTGCAGCTGAACTGGTGCTATGAGTAACTTAGGGATATACTATTACTGAGACAGTATAAAAGTTCTATGTGGTTCCCATTGCTGATATTTCTATGGAACGAAGTCTGCTGACTGCAATTTAAAATTTTTCTCTTGCACCTCTATCAATTAAATATCTGATTATATATTTTAGCTTCATTTCACTCATGTTTAGACCATATTTCACAGATTCTGTGCAACAAAACTGTTTGTAAACATGCACCTCTACACATTCACACAGAGGTCTTGGTGTCCTCCACAATCTCATTCCAGTAAACACACCACACCATGGCGTGTAAAATAGCAAGTGTCACAAGAGACTGCTCAAATGTAGGGTTACAGAAATTGTCATGGCTCTGAAGTGAACCATCCAGGTTAACAGGTGGGAAGCACTAAATAAATTGCATCTCCTCCTTTCTGGCATGTTGGAGTTGGGCTGAGGCAGCCCAGGATGAAGGCCAGACTCTTCTCCAATGCCTGGTAGCATTCCAACTCCTGCTATTGAATCTGAAACTTGTTAATGCGAAGAGATTAATCAGCACTCTGGGAGCTGCGGTTCTGAGAGTGCCAGTGGCAAAGAGATTGGGAAACAGGAGGGTGGGACAAGAGGTAAACAAAACGGGAAGGGAGAAAGAAAAATACAAGCAGAACTCCAAGGCAGGCAGATGGGGACTGCTCTGCTGCAGCTGGAAGCACGATGCATCACCACAGTAATAAAATCTGCTCTCTTTGTTCCTTTTTGAATGCAATGCTCCAGCTACAAACTTCCATTAGCTCAGAAAAATCAGGCTTGGAGTTGGGATTTTTTGGTTTTGTTTTGTTTTCATTTTTTTTTAACATGAAACTAGTTTCATTGTTGACCTGGACAAGACTGCCTGAAAGGTTGGAGAAAGCCTTAAAACTGAGCATAGGGAAAAAAAACCCACAACTGTTTACTATGCTGACAAAGGAACAAACACAATAGTTCATTGAACAGACACTTGTTTAATGTGGAAACGGATGGGATGTGATCAACCTGAGCTGGCACATCCAAACGATGAAGTCCAAGTCCAAAAGAAGCGCAGTTCTGCTATCTAACACAACTACAACAATTCGTCTACGGAGAAGAGGCAAGACATCACAGTGCTACATGGTGGCTTTCTGCACATTTATCCCATCTATTCTCTTCCTGAAAATCACGTACAACTTCACTTTTTTGGGGGGGTGGAGGAAGGAGAGATTTTTCATTAGTGCATGATGTGAAATCCACAGCTCACTTGGGGAAAGGCAGACTTCTTCAAGCAGCAGTACAACACACATACCATGGCCAGAGCCTCCTCCTAAAATTGCTAGCTGTATCCCAGCACGGTGAGCCCCTGCAAAGCATCACCCTCTATAAATCTCGTTAATAAGGCACAACCATCTCTGGAGACATGGCAGAATGAAGGAGGCACATCTTACCCAACAGTTTCAGCATTTGCATATCAGACTCCTTTGCATCTGCAGGACCTGTGACAGTCACGCTTCTTATCTCCCCAAATCCTTTCAACATTTGAAAGCAGTTTGACTAGCATTTTAGAAGTTATCATGCCTCTCACATGGTTTATAAAGCTTGCCCCACTGCTCAGTCTGCATTTCTTTTTCTCACCCACAATCGCAGCGAAGCAGGATTTCCCCAATGGACACAGCTGACTGCTGTTTACTTCATGTTGTAAGTTTTCATGCAAGGTAGCACATGTTTACACTAAAGGATATTGCATAACTAAACATAGTTAAGTTGCAATTATTCTAATACTTCTAACAGCATACCTAACAGCACTTCCATTCAAGAAAATAAACATGTTGGGTTTTTTTTCCCCTTTTTTTTTAAAGCAAAAGCATAGAATGCTGACACTGAAGTTCTTGCTAGGAGAAGCAGCAATAGAAGTAAATTTTGCTCATTTAATTAAAATTTTCAGGAAAAAAAAAATCTTACATGCATCAAAGTAAACAACATAATACCTAATGACTTTAATTACTAAGAGATCCAACCTTGATTTGAGGTTCTGCTGTAATTAACTTTCAGGCTGTTTTGGTATATTTACTAGTTTATGTTGAAGAGCTCTCCTGCAGTTGGAGAGAAACTCAAGACCTCACAACTTGAACTTTAGGAGTAGTCCAAAGAAAGCTTTGCTTCATTCATGAACATTTAAAAGCAAGAGGACTACTAATCCTGGAATACAAGGAGCATGAACTGTAAATAACATAATTTCAAACATAAGTTAGGGCAATGTTTCTCCATCATTTCACAGGCTGTTCACAGGTGAACACCCCCTACAAAAATTCAGTTGTGGGCTCGAGCTGCCTTAAAAATGGCATATGTGAGTTGCTTTGTAACATAAATGTACTTGCTCTTCTTAAAACATCTTTCATAGACCTACTCAAAGTAGTTCACAGATGCCTGCAAATCAGCAGATAACAGGATGAAAACCACCACGTTCATCATTCACAAAGCTTCAAAATTGGACATGTTCAATTCCACCCACCCAAGTTCATCTGAGTCAGTGCAAACATCAAATGTCTGCTGGAAAGGATCCCTCCCCCTTCCACAGACAGACATTTTACACATTCCTCTCTAGTTTCTCCACTATACAATAGGTTAAACTGTAAACTCTAGAGATTGGTCTTCTTTTTTTAATCTCCCAGTATTTCTAGGAAACAAGTATTTGGGTTACATTAAATATTCAATACATGAACTGCTAGCAAGGCACCAGAAAATCAATAGCTTCGTGCATTTATAACTGAGCATTTACCAAATGAAAGGTTGTACCCTGAAACAGAAACTCTCTGTTCTAATTAGGAAGCTTCATCTAAGAAGAACATCCTCAGCTGCATTTTTTAAACATAAGCCTGTCACCTTTTTATAGGACTAGCATCAGTAAGATTGAGCATGCTAACAACTCTTTACACATTTTCTGTAGAGCAATTCTGATTATTTCCTCACTCACTTCCCTCTCATCCTCAACAGAAGATGCTGAAATGCTTCACTCATTCCTCCTTTGGTAGCACAACAGTCCTCAACATCTGTCACACTTCAAAAAATACCAACCATATCCTCAGCTGCATCAAAATCAGTGTGGCCAGCAGGTCAAGGAAGATGATTGTGCCCCTTTACTCCACTCTGGTGAGACCCCACCTGGAGTCCTGCATCCAGCTCTGGCGCCCTCGGCACAGGAAAGACATGGACCTATTGGAGAGAGGCCAGAGGAGGCCTCCAAGATAACCAGAGGGCTGGAACACTTCTGCTGTGAGGACAAGCTGAGAGAGTTGGGGTTGCTCAGCCTGGAGAAGAGAAGGCTCCAGGGAGACCTTATTGCAGCCTTTCAGTACTTAAAAGTGGCCGATGAGAAAGATGGGGACAGACTTTTCAGCAGGGCCTGTTGCGACAGGACAAGGGGTAATGGTTTTAAACTAAAGGAGGGGAGATTCAGGCCAGATATGAGGAAGAAATTTTTTACAGTGAGGGTGGTGAAACACTGTCCCAGGTTGCCCAGAGAGGTGGTAGATGCCCCATCCCTGGAGACATTCCAGGCCAGGCTGGACGGGGCTCTGAGCAACCTGATCTAGTTGAAGATGTCCCTGCTCATTGCAGGGGGGCTGGACTAGCTGAGCTTTAAGGTCCCTTCCAAACCAAACCATTCTATGGTACTATGATTTATTTTTTTGTTTAAGCACAAGTTAATTTCATATTTCCCTTGTCTAGGTATTCCTCAGAGGCTTACCCATCCCAATGTCTCTTTACCTTTGGACTTACTGATGCAGACTGGTATTAACCTGGGAGGTACAGTCTCATCTGTATCATTTACAGAAGATGGCTTTTATGTAATCTTCTCTTTCCTATCTGGGGCACCTTCACGCTAAGGTAACAGGCAATACACCCAGGCTGAAGAGAAACAGCTGGCATGCACTAGATTTGAATAAGGTAACTAAGGCTTATTTGAGTTGTTAAATGAACGGGTGTCTGAAAATTGCAAGGGTGTGATTGCTATTAGATGACAGTACACTTGGGGCAGCTTGCTTAGTCATTGAAAACCAGGTGGTTTTAATGGGTAAGCTGCCTTCCCAGGCACAAGCTGTGGACAGTGCATTAAAGCCCCACAACCAGGAAAGGGTAATACAGAACTGGTACAACCCCTGCACAGGCACAACTTGATACTGTATTATACTCCTATCGTATAATACATTCCTGGCATTTTTGCTGCTGGTCAAGTATAAACCAGTGAGAAGGAAATGCTGTGTCTATGATTCTTCTAAGGCTGGGAATAAAAAATTAACATTTGATCCTATTCTCAGCTATTAAAAAAAGAACTACTGGAACACATGAAAAACCACTATCATCTTGAGCCCTTTTTATGTCAAAAACCTTTCAAGAAAGACATTTTGAAAAATGTAGCCCAAGTAGGGAATATACAACTCTACTAAAAATACTATTTTCTTGTTTACAGATGTGATGTTTCACAATCACAGCAAGCCTTCAGTCAGGTGCTGCTAAATGTAACCAGGGTAAGTGTAGTAGAATGGCTTGCTGCCTGAAATCACAGGGGCACAACAGACAGCCAGGAGCTGCATCCCATCACGCAGCTCAGAGAAAACTCTCCAGTGCCAAAAACACCGACTTTGCTGACTCTTGTGCTCCAGCTGTCTCCTCGGTCTTATTTGCCTAAGTACACCAACTGCAGAGTCCCTCTCTTGCCAGATTTGCCCCATCTCCAAAAAAAAAAAATCAAAAAGTTTTACTCATTCCAGTCTTCCACATCTTGCATTTTCTTAAGAAGAAATAAGGACAATGGATTTGTGTTGAGGCTGTGTTACGGAGGCATCCCTCAAAGCAGTCAAATCCTCAAAGACCCAGAGAAACTTATTAAAAATCTTTTTAAAATAGTGTAATATAATAACCTTAGAAATGAAGTGCTCTGTCTATAATTTTTCCAAGATTTATCTGGTTGTCAGCAAAACATCCCAGATCCCCTTTTATTTTCTGCCTTCTTTATATCATTATGTTGAGTAATATTTTCCCATTATACTGTTTCACTCCGTTCACAATATTTTCCCTGGAAAACAGACAGTTGTTCAACACCTTAGGAAAGAAAAATGATTATGTTAAAATACCCCTGGGAAAAGAAAAGCATGATCAAGCAGGAGGTGAATTTTTCAGCCAAATCAAAATGTAGTCTACCCCTTCTGTTTGGGGCATCAATTTTGAGAAGGTTTTTCATGAAGAAATTCTCCACCCATGTTGGAATATCCTTCCAAATCCAGGCTGTAAAATATGCAATACATATAGTCTGCCTTCAAGATCCAAGGTAAACAGAAATTGCTGTCTCCCTGCTCAGAGGCTGTGGAGCTGTACCATGCCCTTCTACAGCAGCACAAAGAGAAGGGCACGAACTCTCAGGCAGCGTGAAAGCAAAACTAAAGCTGCTGCATGACTTCTAGGGCACCACACAAATAAAGTTAGTCAACAGGGTAGGAGACATGGCCACAGATGGACTTCATACACTGAAAAGGCAGAAATGCTGCCATGCAACTTGGACATAAACAGACTGTTCTCGGGAAATTGCACAAAGATTGAAGTGGTGCAAAACATCAGAAAGTTATCCATACCCCCTCCCCAGTCATAATCATACTAATTAATTCTCCTACTAATTAAGCATTTTTCACTTGGTTTCCACTATATTTCTATAAACATACACTACCAACTCTCTCCTTTCTCCCCGCCGAGTACTTGATAAGGTCACGACTACATCCACCGAGACCAAGTATTTCTATATATAGAAATAATTGCCTGTGGAATTAAGTGCACTTGCCTGGGTATCTAGTTCATACTAAACTTAATTTAGCTGATTTTCCTCGTCTATTATATCCATTATTAGGGACAATGTAAGCTGACAGCTGCAGCACTGCCTATCAAAGACAGAAACTAATTATGTAATTACGTGGCAAGGATGAGTTCCTCTGTGAGAATATTCACAACCATCAGACACAAGCAATCTAGCAAAGTATCACAAGGAAGAACCGGTTCCTCTAGACAGCCGTGTTACACACTTCTTTTTTTAAAAGAGGTAAAAGAAAGGTAGCATATTCTAGGAATACTGGTTCTCATTAACCATTTCAGATATATCCCATGCAGGTGAACCAAAAACTTGAACGGGCCCCATTTCAGGCAAAATGTGGTAGATAATAAAAGCTGATTATGAATATGTGAAATAAAATAAAGAGTTTAGGGAAACAAACTTGAGTTTCTGGATGTGCTGTCTCCTAGGCCTCTGCACCCCAAAACAGGATTCAAGGAGAGGAGGAACCACCAGGAGTGGAGAAGGATCAAGTCATGGAGCTTTGAAGATATCTCAACAGATACAAGCCTGAGGATGGAGAGGGAGCAGGCCCATGTTGCTGAAAGACCGCTCTTTATCATCCCTAATGCTTTTGAAAGGTTGTGGAGAATAAGGGAGGTCCCCTATGACTGAAGAAAGGCAAACGTTATATCTGCCTTCAAAAGGGTAATAAGTAGCCATGGATCTACAGGCTGGTTAGATGCCTGGGAAAACCACGGAGCAAATCCTTTCAGGAGCTGCTTCTAAACACATGAATGTGAAGAAGGTGACTAGGACCAGTCAGCACATCCAACCAACCTGGTTGCCCTAAATGACAGTATGACTGGATCTGTGATTGAAAATGAGTTTTGGATGTTGTCTACCGTGACTTTAGCAAGGTTTTTGACACTTTCTCCTACAGCATCCTGGTATATCCAAGTTGGGATATTATGGTTTAGGTAGACAGACTGTTAGATTTGTGAAAAACTGGCTAGATCATCAGACTTAAAGGACAGTGGTTAATAGTACATAGTACCAACGGTACATTGTACTATATGTACAATAGTACATATCTACCTGTAGGCCAGTTATGAGTGTAGTACCTTGCTTAGTAACTTGGCCTGAAGGAAGAAAAAATATGCATCCACTTGACCCCTCAGATGATACCCAACACAGAGGCACATTCAATACCCTTGAGGGCAGACCTGCTGTTCAGAGGACCTTAGGCTGGAGGGAGGAATGAGCCAACAGGAGCCTCATGTGGTTCAGAAAGCCCGGCTTGTGGGAAGGAAGAGCCCCTGGCTAAGAGACAGGCTGGGAACTGGCTGCCTGGAAAGCAGCTCTGCCAAAAGGACACAAGGGCAGCAAGCTGAGCACGAGCCAGCAGCGCACCCTGGCAGCAAAGATGGCCAACAGCATTCTAAGTCACACCAACAAGAGCCGGGCCAGCAGATCCAGTGAAGTAGTTATCCCCATCTTGATATGGTCTAACACAAGCTCAGTAATGCATCCAGCTCTGGGCTCCACAACACAAGAAAAAGGATGACAAACTGGTGCAAATTCAGAGGGGGGCCACCGAGACAGTCAGGGGTCTGGAGCACTTTCCCTGTGAGGAGAGGCTGAGGAAACAGGGCCTGTTCAGCCTGCAGATGAGATGACTTTGGGGGATCACCAAGCAGCCTGTCAGTACCCATGGGGAGGGCTGCTAAGAAGACAGAGACAGGGTCTTTACTGAGGTGCATCCAGGACAATGAGCGATGGTGGCTATGAAATGAATCACAAGAGGTTCTGACTTGATAGACCAGGGGCATCCCACTGCGAGAACTATTTAAACACCGGACTCAGCTGCCCAGAGAGGTTGTGGAACCTCTGCTCTCAGGCCCAGCCAGACAACTGCCCAAGCAACCTGGTCTGAATTCACTGTCATGTCTGCTTTGAGCAAGAAGTTGGACTGAAGGTCTCCTGAGGTCCCTTCCAGCCCACAAGGTCCTTCACTTGCAGTCAGAGACCAAAACTGGAACCCCTAGAAGGCAAACTGAACAAGGCATTTTTTCTTCTCCTCCTGAGAAATGTCAGTTTCATCTTGTTTAAAAGACCCCGAGAGAAAATATTTTTTTTTAAAACAGATTCCACTGCAATGACTATTTTCTCCTTATCGTAGCCCTCCAGGCACATTTCTCAACGTTTAAGTCTTTATCAACATGATAAGATCAACAGTATCGCCTCTACAGCAGGCTTGGGCTGAAACAGAAGATGTGACCCAGGTCAGGATCTATACACAGTTTAGAAGGAACAGGCTTACCCCATATCTATGATGTTTTGCTCTGGTGTATTCAAAGTCATTCTTAGTTTACATCTGCATAAACAGCAGCCATACTACTGGCGCAGTGGATTTCTTATGTCCTTGGGAAAGAAGTTTTTCGACGCGAAACAGACAGCTATTTTCAGAAGACCTCCAAACAACCACAAATAAATAAATAAATAAATAAACAAAGGGAGCCTTTACTTACTTATTCCTTGAAAAAGTTCTTCAATGTTAACAGCATTCTTTGCACTGGTTTCAACAACAATTGCACCTATAGATTCTGCATATTCTTTGGCATCCTTCAGAGGAACCTCCCTACAAAAAAAAAAAAAAAAAAAAAAAATAAAATCAAAAATAATTTAATATTTTGGAAAAAAAAATACAAACGAACAAAAACCTCAAACAGTCTAATCAGAAAAGCATTATTATGCTCTTCTTCCCTGCAAAAGTAGTACTATCTTTCTTCTTATGGCATTTAGATCATCATATTCAAAATATCACCAATGATCGATCTGCAGATTTCTTGGCCTTGCCACTGAACCTATGCCTTGAAAAAAGGAAGACAATTTAGATGACAATCTTGTTTGTTTTACAAACTTGACACCAATATGAAAAGCATTAAAACACTGGAGGAAAGACATAAACCTCTGCTGATCCAGGCAGCATTCAGCACCATTCATACTAAGCGTTCAAACAAGATACAGTATGGCTGTTGTGGAAGAAAACAATAAGAGCATCATCTAAGTGTTTGCGAGAGGTTCTGAAAGAAATATGAAAGCCACTGACTCCAAGCACATTGGCAAGAGCAATTTGGGAGAGCCAGAGTCACAGAGGGAAGACCACCATTCTGTGCCATGGCACCAAAGTGACACCATCTTAAAATCACTGGTAGAACATCCTAATTTTGTAGCCAGTAATTCATACGCCAAAAGCTGGTAAATGCAGTTTACAGAATGCAAAAGACCTCTGCTTCAGACACAAAGCAAACCCCACGCTGACCTTGTATCTGCCTGAGACAGGTGGCAAAGCTGAACCTGCCCATGTCCGCTGCTGCTTGTAACCAGCACTATTCCTGATTTTTGGGCAACAGCTCAGAATCGGAGACTAGACACCCTAACAGGGGACCAGGGGATCCTCATGTTGAAACATCAGGCTGAGAGCACTGTTTTTCTTCTAGCTGTTCAATACAACAGCTGGTGTGTTTTGTGTGGTTTTACAGCTGTCTGTTGCACTTGCAGAATTGGTACCAACTCCTTCAACCCCCAGCTCTGACGAATCAATACAGAGACTCCTCATACAATTTCCTCCTAGTATGAGCACCTTGAACTTTAACAGAAGGTACCCAGGTGGGAGCAATGCAATGCAATTTCACAATTAGTTTATGGAGGTATATATTTTAAATAAATCAGATCTGCTGCTCATAAGAAACATGCCGAGAGGCAGAATAATTGCATAATTTATTACAAATGTTTTTTTAAAGAAATTAGCCTGCAGTTCCAGCATCTGGATTCCGAGCTTGTTTCCATTACTTGCTTCTTTGCATTACATGCCTTTTTATTGTGGAAGACACAGGGAAGGAGCGTTCCCCTTACTATTTCTCAAATGGCACCTTGGCCTTTATTACAAAAGGTACCAACATCTGTGGATGGCCCTGGAAATAAGAAAAAAGGAACTTAACTATATAACATAATATTCAAACAACAGTAAATGAAGATATTTGAGAGCATAGGGTTATGTAATGAAGTCTTTTGACTTGCTGTGATTTAGATGAGAAAGCAAAATTTGGGAATCAAGGAAAAGGTAAAATAGCAGCAAGTGACAATATTCCAAGGAAGCAACATGAAAATTCTTAGCTTTCTCTGATGACATTTCTAAAGGAAGCCTATAAATGTCCGCAGTATGTGGGAAATAAACAATGTGCCATCCAGTGCTGCTGACATCAAGAAGGCTCTATACATCAAGTGGAGCTATCATAATCTGGATGTCAATATTGCAAAGATGCCATCTTATCAAAAAGGAAAAGCACAAAAGCTTGATCTCTAAGCTGAGAGGTGAATGCATGCAAGATGGAGTGAAGAGGGGAAAAGGCAAGAGCCATCAGTGGAGTGCTGAGAAAGTCTTATTCCAGGGCTGCAGGGAAAGTCAGAGGAATAACTATTCTGAAAGATGTCAATTACTTCATTTCACCCTTTCCAAGTCATTCTATTGATTCCATCTCTGTTGAAATTTTCTGAATAACTACTGAATAAAGAAATATTCTAGATGCATAGAGGAAAGATCTGAGCATGAAATTCTGCTGAATTCTCTTAACCAAGGATCTGGCAATTTCCAGTGAACACAACTTGTTAATAAGGTGCACCACATTTTTAGGGAAGTAAACACTTCTTAGTTCCTGTTATGATTCTGTAATGCTCAAAAAATATTTTGGACACTTAACATTTTAACATTTAAGTCTCAGCTCCTGTCTTTGAAACTACTTTTTAATGACTTGCCTGTCAGAAGGACAGTACACATATTAAAAGGAAAAGCCTACTACTGCTACTTAAAAGTATGCCAAACACTCAACAGTACTAGGGTTGATTGTGCTATAACAAAAATAAGGATTTATACTAAACAAAATTGCCTGTCTATCTGTAGAAGTACCTTCAAAGTGGAGAAGAAATTTACACAAACAGAGTGCCAAAAGCTGCTCATAGCCCATAAACAGTGAGAAAGGCATCATGTCCCCTGAGTGTCCCAAATCCACGTTGGCCACTCAAATTCAAATTTAAGATGCTAAATGAGGAGGGTAACATGGCCAATGACTATAACAAATAGCATCAGTCTTCTCCCAGAGGAGAGTTCCTATTACTTCCATGCATTTGTCCTTACATTACCTCCTACAGTCAAAGAGATGGTAGAATCAAATCAACTTGGATCTGGTCAGCTTGTCCTCTTTTGCTTCTATTCACGTTGGTCTTAAAAGCAGCTGCCTCTCTAATACTCGGCAAAACATCTGCCAGAAGTTCTACAAAACTAGACAAAGATGCCAAAAATGCATACAGACAGCAGCTTGCTCCTTTGTGCTCACATCACCTTATTTTAAAATCCTCTGTGCCCAAAGGTATATGCATTTTCTATTCACTGGAAACAATCTGATAAATTTGTGACACATTTCACCTAAAATAGTTTTTAGTGAAGTCAACCTGAAATATAAAGCAGGCAGAGAATACACAGTTACATGCATTGCATAAACAATCAGATTGCTGGAAGAACTGTGAAAACATATCACGTACAATATAGTCTGCTCTCTATTTGTCCACCAAAATCTCTTTAACTGGACATCACTGGATGACTTTAGAAAGAGAAAAGGCATGCATAAAAAATAACAGCATAGAAAAATCCTCACAACTGTTCATAATTATGAAAAAGAAAAAAAGAGAGACATTAGCTCACTGAGGACAATGAGCACCATGCAAATGCCAGAACATTTTGTACATGGAAGAGCTGCACTGGCTGAACAGGAGCAAGAAATAGATGATGAGCAATCAGTAAACAACAGGTAGCATTTGAGAAGAATGTGGTAAGATGATCACAGTCAGTCTGTGAGAATCCCCAGTATTCTCCCAACGCTTCTGTGGTGCAGGTTTTCCTTTATGTCTCCAACTTAACCTGCCTCTGGTGGAAGAGCATTTAAAAGCTTGCTGCCAGAGCAAATGCTACCAAAAGCAGGGGGAGGGCTGGTTATGGATTCATGTGCTATTAGGGTAATTTGGCACAATCTCCAAACTTATTACCCTTAATTTAATCAGGCAATTGTATTGCTGGGAACACTCAAGTTTAAATTTAAAGTGACTCTCAGAGCAACTGAAAACTCCAGTTTGTGATAATTGGTTTGGGGGTTTATTATTTATAATTGTCCTTTCCTTTTTTTTTTTTTTTTCTGTTTCACATTTGGAAACATTTAGTTTTGTATTATAGGACTTGGCTTCACCATGTTGATAGAAGATGCCCAAAATATACTATCTGTGCTGTGTACTATCAGTTCTTAGCCCAAAAGAAACTAGGAGTCTTCTCTAGCACCAGGGCTTGTTCAGGTCTTACAGAAAGAAGCGACCCATAGTCTTGTGTCAGTTCATGGCTGACGGGGCAGGGGAGGAACAAAATAACCCCAAAACAAACCCAATGCAACTTGGTTTAGGAAGCACTGCATCACTTACTTAAGTTACACAAGTGCTTCAGGGCTCTGCTGAACCTGGACCAAACAATGATTATAACACAACAGCATCCATGAGAGCCTGTGAGGTTCTAAGAGGAAAGCACCAAATATGGCCATTGAGTTGAAGTACAGTTGAAGGAAGAAATAACAGAGAGTCGTGGACTGACACAAAGGATCACTACTGTACAGCAAAATGTGCTTCCAGAAAGGATAAATGTGAATCCAACCTAGAGCTAACAAGCAGAAGAGTGACTCTAACTTCATTCTCAAGCCAAACAGCATTATCTTGGCTATTCTGCGGGAGGGCAGATTCAACCTTTCCCTCTTTTACTCAGAAGGTTCTTTGCTTCACAAAGGTGACACAGGTTTTACTCGAAGTTATGCTCCTAAAAACAACAAAAATACACTTTCTACATTCAGTATTATGGGACAGTTTCGGTTGTTGCAAAGTGCAGTAAGTTCTCAAAGCTGCTCTGTGAATAACATTTTTCTACCTCAGGCCCACCATTCTAGCTCTACACTGCTGGTTTTGCTCATCGCTTAATACATTCTGCACCTTTTAACATGAATAGAAGGAAAAAAAAAAAAGAATACTTTTCCATTCCCAACAATTCAGCAGCTAAAGGGTGTAGATTGTACATATACATAGGAATGGCAGTAAAAGAGCTTAAAAAAAAAAAAAGCACATAATTCAAGTTGTGCTGCTGCTGGTGTGGTTGTACATTGGGGAAGACTCAATACAGCTGACCAAAATGATATACTACTAGAACAACAAATTGGTTACCTGACGGAATATAGAATATAGTTATTGCAATCAAAGCAACAACAAAAATGGATGTATTACCTGATATCAGAAAGATCACATTTGTTTCCAGCGATGGCCATTACAATGTTTTCAGGACCATGTTCTTTTAGTTCTTTCACCCATTTCTTCAAAGTATGAAACGAATCCTAAGTTGGAGAAATAACAAATAAGATAACAGCCTCATCTCTGTTGATGTATTTGTTTATTTTTCTGAAGTTAGAGGAACACAGCTCTGACAGTATTAATGTAATAATAATTTTATGGATCACAAGACCAGAAGATGGCTGTTTTATGTAATCTGCTTTTCAAACCTTATGTCATAAGACTTCCTCAAATTAATTCTTGCTTAAACTTGGACACTTCCCCCTTGGCCACTTCCCAAAGTAGCACTAAATGTTTTTCCTAACATTTCCAGCGATTAAGAATCTACCAGAGCTCTTTTAAATTTGCTTAATAGCTAATTTCCGTAACTTTTGAAGTGAGCTTCATTTGTCTAACTTCATCTTCTGCCTGGTGGATTACTATCTTAATCACGACTTATATTTTTCAGTAACATCCAAGAGATGTTTCAGTGGCCCCCTCATGCCAGCATTTCTGAATCTGTGACCTGGTAAACCTCAATTTAAATCATTATGAAACCAAAGAAACAGGCGACAACTCACTTGGCTTTTTCCATCAAAGTACAAAATTCACAGAATCACAGAATGGTTGGGGTTGGAAGGGACCTCTGGAGATCATCTAGTCCAACCCACCTGCTGAAGCAGGTTCACCCAGAGCAGATAGCACAGGAATGTGTCCAGGTGGGTCTTGAATGCCTCCAGAGAAGGAGACTCCACAGCCTCTCTGGGCAGCCTGTTCCAGTGCTCTGGCACCTCCAAGGTAAAGTAGTTTCTCCTCATATTCAGACAGAACCTCCTGTGCTTCAGTCTGTGCCTGTTGCCCCTCATCCTATCCTTGGGCACCACTGAAAGGAGTCTGGTCCCATCCTCTTGACATCCACTCTTGAGATATTTATAAACATTGCTGAGATCTCCTCTCAGCCTTCTCTTCTCCAGCTCTCTCAGTCTCTCTTCATAAGAAAGGTGCTCTAGGCCCCTAATCATCTTTGTAGCCCATCACTGCACTCCCTCCAGTAATTCCTTGTCCTTAAACTTGATTTCAGTAAAGTATTTGACACAGTCTCCCACAGAATCCTTGCTGCTAAACTGAGGAAGTGTGCTCTGGATGATCGGGTAGTGAGGTGGACTGTGAACTGGCTGAAGGAAAGAAGCCAGAGAGTTGTGGTCAATGGGGCAGAGTCTAGTTGGAGGCCTGTATCTAGTGGAGTCCCTCAAGGGTCGGTACTGGGACCAGTATTATTCAATATAGTCATCAATGACTTGGATGAGGGAACAGAGTGTACTATCAGCAAGTTTGCTGATGACACCAAACTGGGAGGAGTGGCTGATATGCCAGAAGGCTGTGCTGCCATCCAGAGAGACCTGGACAGGCTGGAGAGTTGGGCAGGGAAAAATTTAATGAAATATAACAAGGGAAAGTGTAGAGACTTGCATCTGGGCAGGAACAACCCCTGGTTCCAGTATAAGTTGGGGAATGACCTGTTGGAGAGCAGCATAGGGGAAAGGGACTTGGGGGTCCTGGTGGACAACAGGATGACCATGAGCCAGCACTGTGCCCTTGTGGCCAGGAAGGCCAATGGCATCCTGGAGTTTATTAGAAGGGGGGTGGTTAGTAGGTCCAGAGAGGTTCTCCTTCCCCTCTACTCTGCCCTGGCGAGACCCCATCTGGAATTTTGTGTCCAGTTCTGGGCCCCTCAGTTCAAGAAGGACAGGGAACTGCTGGAGAGAGTCCTTGCTGAACTTCATTAGGTTCTTCCCTGCCCAGTCCTGCAGCCCATCCAGGTCTCGCCGAACGGCAGCACAGCCTTCAGCTGTGTCGGCCCTTCCTCCCAGTTTGGTATCATCAGCAAACTTCCTGAGGGTGCACTCAGTCTCTTCATCCAGGTCATTGATGAATAGGTTGAACAGGACTGGACCTAACACTGACTCCTGGGGAACCCCACTAACTACAGCCCTCCAGCCAGACTCTGCACCATTGATCACAGCCCTCTGACCTCTGCCCTCCAGCCAGTTCATGACCCATCTCACCACGCATTCATCCAGCCCGCACTTCTTGAGCTTGCCTATGAGGAGGTTGTGAGAAACAGTGTCAAAAGTCTTGCTGAAGTCAAGGTTGACAACATCCGCTGCTCTTTCAAACTTACTGATGCTGCCTACTTTTTAATAGCAAATTTTCTGCTAATGAACTAATAGCATTAAAATCACTTTTGTTCCTAGAGGTTGTAATTATAATGTATGGTTTAAAATACTATTAAAACTCAAAGTGAGCTCCCAAATATATAATAAATCATTTTTCCCCTTCAGAAATAGGCGAGAGTTGTGTCTAAATCAGCAATGGCTGTATCAGTATCAATGAAGGGAGAGCACTATCTGTCAATTGGGAAAAATTATCCATTCTACTTTAACGGTGAACACTGAATATTAAGCATCAGAAAGAGAAATACACATTGATCTTCCTCTCTTATTTTGCCCTCTTTATTCTATGAGCTGTTCCATGTAAGCTTGGAAAAAGGCTGGCGAAACAAAATTCGATTCTTACAATGCATTACAAGATCAACTGTAAGACATTTAAATTAAAAGTAAGTATCAATCCAGCAGGATTCACTCTTCCTCATCTTTTCTTGGCAAATTAGCAAAGGAGAACAGTACCTCTTTGTGCAACAGTGGCCACCATCATCAGCCACAGATCATTACACTAATGCACTGGAGAATCACTTCAGCCCTCTCAGCCTCATAGTAAATAATTCAATTGGCAGAAAAGGAATAAAATGCAAGTGAATTGTCATGACCATCCATCCATGAACACCACCTCTAACTCAGCTTTATCAGCGGGGGTTTCTTTCAAAAGCAGTGGAAAAAGCATTCAGCTAGAACCTCCTCTGCCTGATAAACCAGCAAGAGCTGTTTAGGATCTGAAAACACAATTTTCATTCCAAATGAATAATGTTGAGACAAAAGTCAGAGACTTATTCTTTCACTTCTGGTTTCAAAGTTAAGACTTGAGCCCTACAATACAAACATGAGATGATATGCTTAGTTAAAATAATTAATTTTTAAATCAGTAATATACAAACAACCTAATTTCTGTTCATTTGATGAAGCAGCTAGCTCCTTTTTGTACTAAAAATTCAATACATACAGAGAACACAGGCAGTGATGGGAGGGCCCATTGCAGGATGATATCATCCTGCCTACTTAGCGAGAGGAAAGCCAAAGGAACTTCTACAAAATGCAGTCTCTAACACTTTATCTGGACAACAACACAGAAGGTGGACTTCACATGTAGGTTTTTAAGGCAGTTGGAACACCTCCATGCAAATATACCCAAACTACTGAAGCATATGAACCCCACTGATGTGAACAGAAGTTAACACATAAATACTTCTGCAGCTGTGAATTTTACTCTGGCCCAAGCAGAGGAGTTAACACAGGTGAAAAGCATACAGAAGGTCTTACCTGCTTGGTGATATCATAAACTATCACAGCTGCTGCTGAACCTCTGTAGTACATGGGAGCCAAGGAATGAAACTGTTAAAACATACCCCCCCACCCAAAAAGAAATAATTAATAATTCAGAATTATCATACTTTGTCAGGTCACAAAGCCTTGCCATGGCAAGACCACTGCCTTTCTTTCATTTCATAGAGAACAGACACACTTGGTAGCTGCCCATCTCTAATTTCCCTTAAATCCCAAGGAAGCAGAGCTCCCGTATCTCCTGCCGTGCTTCATCCTGCTGGATTTACTCCATCAGCACTCACTGGTTCAATGTGTCTTTTCCATTACAGGGCATGGACTCTGAGGACAAGTTTTGACATGAAGATCACCTGTACTTGGAGGCCTACCTAACCTGACTGCACATACATCCCTTGCCCTGGCAAACAGTAATGTTTTGCCTTATAGACATAACAGACCAGATTCAGCTTTGGTTCAATTTTTATAAAACAATGCAAATCACTTGTATGCACTTAACTTGTCAGAAAACTCTGAACACCTGTCATGTTTAGTTATCCTATACTATGACAGATATTTTTAGAAACATGGGTTCTTGCACTTTAAGCTATTCTTCAGCTTTTTGTTTCAAGGGAAACATCCTTTACGAAAAAAAACAAAACAAAAAAATGTTTATTATAACAAGAGCTTGCTAATGAACAGCATAATTTTCATAATTTACCATGACTAAGGAGCTGATTTAGAATTCGGTTTATAATTACACAGAGAAAGGAAGTCAAAAAGCCTTTCTGCTGATTCAACTAAACTTAGTCTTAAGCAAACAAAAAATAATCTTTCTCAGAAAATACATTTAGTCTTGTGGCACTCACACAGTCATTTTACAATTTTTTATTTGTAAAGTCATCTGTAAAAGCTTCATATAAAGCTGAAGCAAATAACTGAGGTCTACTTCTAAATAAAATACATTATGAGGGCAGGGTATGAATCTCACTGCCCAGTGAACATGCACAGATCCATGTGTTACGTCGCAAACTTCTGCATATTTACTGGATGATGCAGTTTTTCTCAGAACCGTACTTAAAGACTGAGTATTTAGACTTAGCAGCCTCCATATGTTGTGCTGATTCACATGTGATGTATAAAGTGAGTTATTTGTAATATTGGTTCATTTGCTGTTTTGTAAGCTGTTTATCACAGATCACACACTCCAGCTCAAGACTGGTGCTTTTTCTTAGAACAGTAAGGATGCACAGCAGCAGCGACAGATGGTCAAGGGAGCAAGGCAGGTGGAAAAGCTCATTAATAGGAGAAAACAGCAGGAAGGAGGATGAGAAAAGAAAGAGGAATCATTTGAGAAGTAAGGTCTGAAGAAAAGGGATCAGCCAGGATCCTGAGGGAGTTGGGTAGACGCATGTCTTCCAGGCTTTTAGTGTGTGACTTTATTACTTGCATGTTTAATGCAATAAATGCTTTCCAGAATTTCTAGGGTACCATATGATGACAGAAATTTACAGTGTGTTGTTGTTAAAGTACCCTAGAAATCAGGGACCTTATCTGTGGAGGGTAGATCTGACCTTTCATGGTGTATGCACATCCCTCCCAGTTAGTAAACTCCCAGAATAAAAACTACATACCCATCACACATGCTGATTTGGTTTTCATCTAGATTATGAGGCATTCATGAATTTACAAAGAGCTCTCAGATAACAGTAATCACACTTCACAGAAACCATGCAGGTCAACTCACATGCTTCAAATTCCTCCAACACTGGCCCAGAAAGCACACTGAAATGCTGTATGACATCTTGGGAATTTCTCTCCCTTTCTTTTGACCAGGTGACAAGAACACTTGCCATAATAGCTGTTTCACTGAAGAATATTGCCCGTGTTAGGGTCAGAAAGTAAAAATAAAAATAATAATTTAAAAAAAAAAAAAAAAAAGGGTAAACAGAAAAGCAGACCTCTTTCACTGGATCCCAGACAAGTATATTTAAATGGAACCAGGATGCTAACTACCATTTTTTGGGTAGGATTGATTTTTAGCGGGATTCCTAAACCAGCTTGTGCATCAGATATGCACCAAGGTTGGCCAAAAGGAAGGGGTGGGGAAGCATGGCTGGAATAAAAGAAGAAAGGACGAGACCACTAGAAGCCAGATTCACATTGGTTGATTTGATATTCAAATAGGTCTGCGCCTGCAGAACGACCCCATGCACATCTCTGCTGGTACAGTCTACTGCCACTGTCAGTTTGACTCTTTTTTTCCTACAACGAAAGCAATAATCCTTTTAAATCAGTGCAGGTAAAATGCAGAAACAAAGAAAACTTCATTTGAAACATTTGGGGATATTAATTAATCACTTCAACAGCATGTTGCTTTTTAGTAACAGAAACACCAAACTACATCAAACTATGTATGACCTGCTCCTTGTGTCAAGAAACATAAAAAGTGGTGACCAGAGGCGCAGCATGCAGGAGGAATGCAGTTCCTCTGCTATTTAAGACAAAATAATCTACTTAAATATTCTGATTCCTCACAAGCTTGGAAAGAGGGAGGGCAAGATCACAGCAAGCTAGGCTCGGAAAGAAAACAGCCTCTGAAAGGCACTCAGGTTCAGCAGTTGTTGTTAACAAGCAAGTATGACCTCCCTACTCTGCTGAAAATCTATTAATATTTACTTACTCAGCTGAAAGGACAGTTACTTCTTATTTCATGATTCTATAGTAATATTTCAGCTATAAGGCATTTTGAAGGGAGAAAATACTTCAACCATATTTGGGTATGTAGCTTCAGGATTTTTTTTTTTTAAATGTCAAGTGATAGATTTCATCTGGCATCTAAGTTTATATTCCTGCTTGGATAAACCTGACACTCAAGATTTCATATTTTACATTGGACAAAATTACCAAAGTGAGATTACAATGCATCTTAATACAATTTCCTATGGTCTATGAGGGAAAAGAAGTACTTCGAAATTGTTTAGGAACAACTGAAACTACACTTGTAACAACTACTGTCAGTTACCGCAGTACAGAATAGCAAATAAAACCAAAATTAAAGCTCCTTTGTCATTCTTCTGCACAGTCTAATAAACAAGCGTGATGATACACTATGTCCCAGTCATAAGAAATCACTATTGTCCACAAGAAAACAGAAAAAGACTCTTTGCAACAATGAATGTATCAAGAGGGGTTGAAAAACTAAAACTCTGAGTAAGTTCCATGATCTAATAACAGACTCTTTAAAAAGGTGGTTTATGAGCATGGATTTTCCAATATCACAAACATACTAGTAAAAATATTATGCAAATAATTATGTTTAGTGATGCCTTTTGTCTTCTTTTAAATCAGTGCCCAAAAGCAAACTCCTCTTGAACCTTTTCCTGGCCTAATTACCTGGAAAAAGAGAGTCATGCAAAATTAATTAAAGGGATACAAAATACTAATGTGCACATTTTTCATCTGCCAAGGACCCAATGTGGGACAGACGCCCAAAACAAGCGACACACAAAAAAGCAGCTCACAAAATTAAATCTCACAGGACTACCTTCTGCATTATAAATTACCACGTCTATAACCTCAATTTTATAGCTCAGTATTTCTGTACCCAGTAATTCCCAAGAAAATTAGCAGAAACAGGAGCAGCTTGAGATTGGGCATGAGGACAGCTCTGCTTCTCCAGAAGGGCCACCCAAAGCCCTCAGGCGGCCACCCCCAGGGCTCTGCCACAGGGACACCCAAGTCACAAGCCTGCCTTGCCAAGGATGCCGGCCCCTCCGTAACCCAAAACCAAGCATGGAGCTCTGGCAGATGTCACCTCTACCTGCAGCCAGCAGCACCTCACATCACCTTGGGCAAACAGGGAAATAAAGACCCCAACCAACCATCTGTCAGCTCCAAGCATCCCGAGTAACCACACGACTAATCCATTTCAAAAGCTTATCGAGGTCCAGCCTAAAATCACCCATTTTTTTCCATGCAACTCCTACAGGGATCACATTAATTTGACAGTAAATACAATTCTGAATTCCTAATGACTGAATTATTTGTAACTTAATTGCACCCTGAGCTACTAAAATTCAAGCATCAATGCTTGCTTTGAGCTGAAATATGAATACAGAGCAGTCTTTCAGTCTTAACTTTGCCAGTCTGGTAAACCAGGCTCTTTCAGACTGAAGATAAGGTAGCAAGGAGAAGGCAGGGTCTAATTGCCTTTCCCTGCACCCTGTCCAGCTTCAGTTAATCTTTCCTGACTGCAGGCGACCAGGTTTATATGCAGCACTCTAGACATGAAACAGCATTAACTGCACTTCCCCTAACATCTAACACAATTCTCACAGCTGCATCATACACACATGATCATCCTTTAACCAGTAAATACATTCACAGTTGGCTTTCCTTCTCAGTTAAAAAAACATCACTTAAAACTTTACAGCATACACTTTTGTTGGGAGTCTAAAGGTACAAGGACTTGCTACTTATACCACTGATTTTCATCCCCACCATTTCCTTCTTTTATTCTACCATCTTCCACCATGTCCTTCTGGTCACTGGGAAAAACCTTCCATCTTTGTATCACAAGTAAATTGTCATTAACAGCTCACCTACTATGGAAAATTAGAAGTCATAGAATCATTTTAGTTGAAAAATACCTTTAAGATCATCAAGTCCAACCATTACTTAGTACTGCCAAGTCCACCTCTAAACCATGTCTCTAAGTGCCACATCTACACGTCTTTTAAACACCTCCAGGGATGGTGACTCAACTGCTTCCCTGGGCAGCCTGTTCCAGTGCTTTACAACCCTTTAGGTGAATAAATTTTTCCTAATATCCAATCTGAACCTTCTCCGGTGCAACCTGAGGCCATCTCCTCTCATCCTGTTGCTTGTTACTTGGGAGACAGACACCCTCTGTGCTACAACCTGCTTTCAGTCCTGTGCCTCCCATTCAGCATCCACAAAAAGTTCGCCTATTTGCAGATACTGACTCACTTTCACCACTCATGAACCTGTTCTGCTTTTCTGGCATTGATAATAACTTGTGAGGCTGAGGCCATTAACCCATACAATGCAATAGTTAAGTTGTAAGGGCACATTTTCCAATTCAACAGCAACAGCCAGGCCAAAGGGGTCATCCAAAATATAAATAGGAAACTTATTTTACCAAAGATATGCCAAAAAACCCAAAATTAATGACTTGTGTAGCTTCAGGAAGACTTTTAAGGCTCTCTTCCTCAGAGCGCACCACACCATGTCCTATATACCTACAGAGTCACAAAAGTACTGGTGCAATGCTAACCGGGTGCAGAGCACCTTCGTACTCCTGCTCCTCTACCAACATGTCCACTTCGCACTTGTGGTTCATCATCTCTGCCACAAAGGAAGAAGTGAGGCCACATGTGGCTTATGAAATTTCCTCTGAAAGCAGGTCCTCTTTTTCTCTCAGGATCCAAATAAAAGCTGCCCATCCTTTGCAGCAGCACAGCCCTGAAGCATAGAGGAAAAATTCAGTCCTAAGTGGTGCAAATGCAAGCTCAGCATAACCAGAATTGTTCTCTTTGCTTCTAAGAGCATTTTGGGATTCTGAAACCCCTGATCTGGCCAACTCACTGAAGTCAACAGAGGCTTTGCCCTTGCAAGCGGCAGAAAAATGGAACCAACCAGCCATTAAGGAATTTACCACCCATTTAAAATCTCTCCAACATTTTGCTTTCTGTTTCATGGAGGGGTATATTTGGTCATAGGTAATGCTTTTCACATTTCCTCTGTGCTAACAGTACAGAATGGGGAAGAAAAAAACCCACAGTAGCCATATCACAATGTTTAGAAGAGAAAAACAAATTCAAGGGAACACAACATAAATCACACCCAAGCTGTGGCAGTGAAAGTCTCTTAACCACGTCTGATGTAATACTGGTTTAGAAAGCAAAGCAGAGGCCAAATAAATACAGAAATAAAAACCTACAATTCCTGCCTATTTATATAGAGGCTGTTAAATGCTGCTGAAGACAGTCTGGATTCGTTCAATCTGCCAGGCACACCGGGGAACACTAATTCATGCCTGCAGCTCTTTGCACCATCCTGTAGGGCTACACCCCAGCACTGGCCTACTGCCACAGCAGGGCCGTCTCTTCCAAACTGCACAGCCAAGAGGAAAAAAACAAAAACAAAACAAAAAATAAAAAAGACCAAAAAAATCCCCACAGCCCCTCTACTGGGTTGCTTTTACTATGCTAGACTGTAAAGAGCATAATTTGTTCCTGCTGCAAAAGGATTATAATGCTGCCTATAAGCATGGCTGGGAAGGGTAAGGATGCACAGAGCAAGCAGAACCAGACCAATGCTCAGCAAGTGTTATGCACCTTCTCACATCAAGGGCTGAATTCAGCTAAGATTTTTCCATACAGTGCCTTTTCAAGAACCTGCAGGTGCATAGCAGCGCAAGATCTGCTTCCTGGCAGCCGCAATCATTTGACTAAATTTCATTCCCGTTCTTGAGAAGCTCTTCTCTGACTACGTACATTGCACCTGAGCAGCCAAGACCAAGCCACTTGGCTCCTCTCAAGGGCAGAGATCCTTACCCTTTCTTTATCTGGGTGCCATTAATGGTAAGGACAGCCACAGCTTCTGGCTCTCTGCTAGCTGCTTATGTGTGCGAGTAGTGACAGAGCTCTGCAACCTCCTTCCCCTTCCTGTCACACACACACATGTTTCTAGACTAGGAGGTTCACATCCCTCTGTCCCCTCACTCAGCAGCACACTCCCAGTCCCTCTGCAGGTGATTTTGGGTGCCCTGTTTCTCCTGCCCTCAGCCCTTACTGCCACATCACCCCCACAAACCACTTCAGTCTTGTCCCCAAACCCACCTGAAGCACATTCCTCCTCACGCTTTGACCTCTGTTGCTACAACCCCAAGTGCTGAGGGGTTCTTGTGGTGAAGAGCATTGCAGACCAGTGCAAGAAACACATTACTACCAGCCTCTTTAGGAGAGCCACCTTAACTGCCTCCATGGGTCAGGTAAGCACCTACATGGGAAAAGTCAGAGGTTGCCACCACTGCATCTGCATTGGATGAGCTCACTGAAGCAGTCCATGCACGATGAATGAGGGGAGATTTGGGTTAGACACGAGAAAGAAATTTTTTACAATGAGGCTGGTAAAATACTGGCACAGGTTGCCCAGAGAGGTGGTAGATCCCCCACCCCTGGAGATGTTCAAGGCTTTAGTGCATAAGACTCTGAGCAACCTGATCTAATTGAAGACACCCCTGTTCAGTGCAAAGAGGTTGGACTAGATGACCTTTGAAGGTCCCTTCCAAGCCAAACTATTGTATGATTTTATGATTCTATGAATAGTACCTACTCCTCTACTTGCCCAAGTCTGGGCATTTAAACGCCCCATTTCTCTCACCTTCAAGGCAGCGTCTGCCAACTAACAGAAAATCTGAGGTGTGGAGAGAAGCAAAGGCAAAAACCAGAAACATCAAACAGATTATCCTGAAATATAAGCTTCTCACACAAGAAGTAGCACAAGGAGGGATACAAAATTCCTGACATTCTCAGCTGGCAATGAGCAAATGGAAAAATGTTACGCATGAAAGCCATTATCAGATACCATTTAGCATTTTAGAACCTTGAGTAGTTTCCCCTCCATGATTGAAGGCTGAGATCCCAGTTCACAGGATTCACAAGCTGAATAAATCAGGAAAGATCTGTCTCTGGCCCGCAGGTATTTTTGCTAGTTAAACTGAAGAAGATATATGTATCTAAGAAAGAGCATTTTTCTCAAATGTGTAAGAATTCAAGTGAAGAGGGAAAAATTCCAACATTTCAGGATAATCTTTTGAAAGTATTTTAAACAGGCAGAAAACAAACTTTTGCAACATTACAGACATGACCTGTGCTTAGATCTTCTGAAGTTCACAATCATTAAACAAAGGACGCAAATGACACTACATCTAAACCACAGCTCACTGTCAAGCTACACATGCTACAAGTTTGTTGATGCTTAAGAAAAAAAACACATGCACATGCATCTCTTAAATCATCTATCACGGTTTAACTTCACTCTAAAAACAGTAAAAATAACATATTCACTGCTAGCTCCAATGCCACTTGCGGTCTCACAAATGCACACACTACCAAATCACTGCTGTCCTTTACAGCCTGCAAGCAGTACCTCTCTGTAGGGAAGTCCTTACACCATATGCACAAAACCACCTGTAGAGCAAGATCCAGGCCACGTCTTGACTGCAGAAGTAATTTAAGTCATTGACAGTAGGTGTTAACTCCTACCAGGATAGTCTGGTTTCGGTGGAAGCATCCATAAGCTCAGTGATAAGGTTGCTCAGCTTAGTGGAAACGACCCAGGCGAGACTGCAGCAAGGGCAAGTTCTCCTCTCAAGGAGCATTTTCACCCCTACCTTATGACACTGTCTCTGAATCACCAGGACGACTACTGTCACTCAGAAAAGAGAGGGCTATAAAGTGCTGTCGATATCGGTCAGTGTTTTCCTGGAAATGGAGCAGTTTAAACAAACAAACAAAAAAAACCACCCACAACTCAAGGTAATGCCCATCAAGGTTTAAATTGGGCTCAAGAAATTGAAGCTCCTTCTATTAAACAAAGTTAAAAATCCTGGAGTTCACCACAGTAAATTTAAAAAGGACAGAGATAAATTTTCCTGCCCTAGAAACATGGCCCTCAGGCTCCCCAACTATTTGCTACAATATTTCTCAGCTGGCAAAATGGAAAGCTGGCAGCCACCTAAGGTATTCAGAGAAAGCATTGTAATTAGAAGCTACTTAGGGCACCATGAACCAAACTATATGCTAATAAAAACATCATTAACTAACTTGTGAAGAGACTCTTCTTTGTTAACAATAACATAATTGTCTGCATTTAAATCCTGAAGTCCACAGCAACAATTTAAATCTGATGGGGGGAAAACTGAGACAAGGGAAAAAGTGACATTGGGACAAAAGTGGGGTGGAGGGAAAGCGGCTCTGAGGAACAGCTTGTCTGATAGCACACAAACACAATGACACCGGGTCTGCAGAGACCAGTACTTAGGCACAGAAAAGTAGGGGGATTTTATTAAGTGTGCTGCCAGTTTAAGGTTTTCCCTACCTCAAAAAAAGGGAAAAGGAAAAACAAGATTAAAGGATTAAGAAGCACTGTCCTTTTGTAATGAAGTACAATGTGAATTTTCCACAGCGAGAGCTGCTGGAGACACAGGTACCTCTCCCCAGGGTCTCCTTCATGAAGCACGCTGAGCTTTTGCTCCCACTAAGACTACAATGAAAATGCTTTTGATCTCCATTTTCTGCTGCATTATTGTCATTCTGCAGAAGTGATGCTTGCTTGTCTTTCCCCTAAAATGGCAATTCTGGTTCCATCTCTACTCTGCCTACAATTGCAAGTTTCCTTACATGAAATAAATAAAATATTATATCCATTATCCATATGAATCAGATGTTATCTGTTCTCCATGCTGGCTGACCTGGGTATTAAGGTTCTTCAATTAACTTAGGTGTTCCCTACCAGCTTTTAAACCCAACACTAACCAGCATTTCCAAAGGCTTGCAATGTTACAAGTGGCTACCTGAAAGTTGATTTAACGCCTCAAGAGGGGGCTGAGTGAGCACCCAGGACGCAGCTCCCTGTCAGAAGCAGCCACAGGAATTTCCAGTTTCTCCCAGCTGACTGAAGGCAGCCAGGAAGTACGCTGGTTCTCACAGGGTATTGCTTCAATAAGGGCTTGCGACTAAGATATTTAAGAGTGGTTTCTTTACGCTCTCCAAGCTGGCAGTTCCCCACTCTGGTGCCAAGAGAAACTCAAGAAAAAAAGAGGAGAAAACTCATGAAAATGGAGAAACTCATGAATGAGGAACACAGAAGTGCAGCTGCTGTTCCACCTGCCTGCTCTACCATGGTTTTAGATTTGAACTTAATTTTCAGGGCATATGTAAGGCTTCAGCTAAATCTCACCCCAGGCTCTTCTGATGTGAAGCAATGGGGAGCAGCAGCAGCACAGGGTGGGCTGCACATCAGCACACATGGCAACAGAACACACACACTCAAGTCCTATGTTTGGCCTTGGGTTTGAAGAACAGAGCCAAAGGAAGGCAATGTTGAAAGAGCACCAAGGCCTGAACATCTTATCAGCAGTATAGACAACAGGGGTATTGACAAAACTTCCAGACTTTGCCAGGGGAACATAAAGCCTCAACAGAAATTGCAAAGAACTAGGGAAGGACAACAGCTCTCAAAGCAGACACACCACTTGGAAGACATTTATTAGTACACTACAAAAAAGAGCAATTGGCCCAGAGGCTGGGGTAGGCTGGAAGCTTTGGGTCATCACTGCTGTTCAGAGGGCAACAAGAAAGAAATTAACAGGGGGAGACACTTGTTCTTGAACAGATCAGAAGGGGCAACACAAGGTAAAGTAACCAAAACCCCACATACACATTAAAGTGAATAAGCTATTGAGAAGGATGTGTTTAGCTGTAAAATTGGGATGTTTCAGGGCAGAGAAAGATGTGGAACACTCTGGACATCACCTTAGGAAACCTGTCTGCCTCAGCAGCTAGCACTCAACACCCATCAACTTCGTTTACTGTATCACCCCAGTTCTGAAGAGTCCTAATAAAAGCCTGAGAATACATTGTGCAAACAGAAAGGGGTTACAGTTCCTGATTACACACGAAAACCTGTAACATAACTTACCTGTAATAGATTCTGAGCCATTTAACAATTTGTGATGGGAATTGCCCATCGTTGTTGGACACAAAAAAAAAAAAAAAAAAAAAAAAAAAAAAAGGAAAGCATATGTTTGAAAAATAACAACCCTAAAAAAACTGAGAGGAAACATAAGGGACTAGATGGGAAGGATGGATTTTGTGTCCAAGAGTCAGAGCTCAGTCACAGACTTCCTGCCTCAAATGGGGCATCATTTAGTTCAGTAAATACGACTTCATTAGTATTTACCTACTTTTTCCCATGTAATCTTAAGGCTTTTTTTCAATAGATCAATACTTCTATCTAAACATGAAGAACTGAGTTTTGTGAGCTAAAGAGCAAAAGTAAAAAAAAACAAACCGAAACAAAACAAAAGCAGAGCGGGGCAGCAGAAGGAAGAGAGAGAGAATAAGGAAGGAAACTCAAACCATGGGAAAGAAAACTGAACCTTTTCTACCTCTTGCAATAATTAGTTATCATTTCCAGACCATGCAGAAATCAAACAAACAAACAAACAGGATTCAAGGGAAAGAATCATGCAATACTTCAAATACGTTTTTCAAGATCTGTTTTCCCATCGTAAATAACATACTGAATTGCTAAAAGTCAACAGATTTCATCAAGGCCACTTTACATCATGCTACAAGTTGTAAATATAAGCACAAGCATTTCCTGCACTAAAGAGTAAAAACTCTTCATGGCTCACAATTCACAAACAAGGTATGGAGAATACAGTGGAATGTATCAGGACTGACATTACAGCCTGTATAAGCATCTAATTTTACTCCAACCTAACACGAGCATAGCTACATTTTTCTATGAACAGGAACACTCCAATTTCACAAGAATGTTTCAAGATATTTTAAAACATATGCATGGGGTTTTCCATTTATTTCAAACTTCTTAAGGTAAATGTGGGCATATATTAAGAGAACTCTAGAGTTCTACAGCCTGTTACTGCATTATACTGCCATTGAGGCTATTAAAGGAAACAAATGACCAACCACGCTCACACACTGTCAATATGAACTAATGCCCATAAACTCTGTTACATATGTTGGGTTTTTTTTAAAGCCAAAGGAAAAGATACTTAAGTTGAGCAATTCACTTCACATACATGAAAAATCAAGACAAAAACCCTAAGGCGTTCAAGTTGCTTGTGCTAATTTCCACAATAACAACAGTAGACACAACCCATGCCTATATTCAATGTCCCTATTCAAGACAACCTTGAAGTCACCACCTAAGCTCAGACCACCTGCCAGCCCAGGTGCTGGAAGTCAAGTGCTTTCCAATATCAATAAAAGCTGCCACATGTCAATCTGATGAAACCAGAGGGAGCTAGAGACCACTTGGGCACTGTCTCAGCTGTCTGGAGGAAAGTGGCTGATAATTCACACCAGGATTTTTCTTTTTTTAGGTAAGTGGTATGGTCAGCCTGCCTCTTCATTTTCCCCACCTATAAAATGGGAACCTGTATACTTGAGATTCTGTAGATTTATACTTACAAAGGCTTCTGAAAATGAAAGGTTTAGAAAAAGTATGCCAACACATTAAAAGAGACCAGGATAACGACATGTTGCAAAGTAAAACTCACCCGTTCCTGACCAGCTGTGTCCCAGATCAGAAATTTATGAAGCTCATTCCCACAAGGCACAGTTTTAGTCATGAAGGATGCTCTGAAAAGAAGGAAGTGGCAGAAATTCATAATGTGACCAACACTCTGCATATGCAACCCTTACACCTTAGCTAGTTCTGTTGGGTTATGCATATGGGGAAGCTACCCAACCTTGATACAATGCCTATGGAAGTGAAAGTCTCCCTTTCCTCAGATAAAAGATCTGATACCTATATATGTATTTTAAAAGAAGGGAAAAGCCTCTGAGGTTCAGAGGGCACTTGTGTGTGGCCCCAGGAACACGAATGCTCCTGCCACTAGCTAGCTCCACCTTCTTAGTGATATGGACTTGAGAAAAAAGGCATCAGCTGCCATCATACCAGGCAACACATGTGCAACTTTTTGATTAAACATCAGCGACTGGTTCACCAGGGAACAGAAAAGTCACCTGCTGGAATGCATGTGGTGAACAAATGGAAAAAAGCTTTTCCCCCTCTCAAATGAAAAAATCTTTGTGGGTTCTTGTATTTTTTGTAGGATATGCAATTTGTCTATGTTTTCACAGCATGATTTTTCTTCTTTTAGGAAAGGGTATTACAAATTTATAGGCTTTTTTACGTTACATCATTTCAGTTGTAAGCTGGCAGGGAGAGACTGCCAAACTCTGGCAGATTTTTTTTCCCCCCATCCTGTCTGGACACTGCTGAACAATTTATGTTGTGGTAACTTTTTGTCTGGCTCATAACAATGTATTTGATTCAATGTGTGTCATTACAAAAGCATCAAATGACATATAACTGATCAAAACATTTCCTGAAAATGATACATCAGAGTCCTCCTCTACAGCCACCTGCAAGTTGCTCAAATTTAACAATGCTGCACTGCTTATAAAACTATCAAGGAAATAAAAAAGCAGCATTTTTTGTTTTCAGGGTGTGTGCTTTCAGTTGTCGCTCTCCTCCTCAAAGTATTAAGCAACACTTAACAGGTCCAAAAACAGGAACTTCAGAGCTGCAGTAGCTACTGCAGAATGCAAAGATTTTATATTTAAAACATTTGATTAATATAGAAGAAACTAAAAATTAAATCATTACCTATATAGACAAGTAGAATCACCTGTAGGCAAGCCAGCTTTCACATTTTAGTCATCAAATAGAAAAATATTTTCCCCCGTTATCATAATTATGAAAATTAAAGGGATTTTTTCCCATTTGAGCAGAAGACATTTACTTAGCAAGAACAACTACTTGGGGGAAAAAGGCTGATGATGATTTAGAAGTAAAAAAACCACTCAAGTTCCCATCAATTCCTTCACTGAAAACAAGCATCCTTCTGTCCGTAATGTTATCCATTACATCCTTCCTGCCTCTCTGTCCATTTTTATCTTTCCATTACTTTCAGGAGTCCAAAATTGTCCTTGAACTTCAACATGTAACTTCCAGCTGAGACTCCTTCATGCATTGAAAGGCAGAGCTTTGGAAGATAATTGTCTAACCCTCTGATCAACACACAGCAATTGATACCATCCTTCACAACCCACTTAAAACAGCTCTAACACACAAGCCAGATGAGCCCTTCCTACCCACATTACTCCTTTGTGAACACTACATATTAGATTCCTTTCCTGTAAGAGATCAAGAAATTTCAAAATTTTCCAGGTAACGCTGGACTTGGCAGATTTGTCCCTAAGATGTTAAAAGAAAAAAAATTGGAATTAAAATTGGCTACAGACTAATAGGCTTCTGATGGTCTGACACATGGAAGCTTGGAAGCTTTTAACAAAGAATATATATGAATTACTTAGTTTAAATTGCATTGTCCTTATTTTGAGAAAGGCAGGATAATGTGACACATCCTAAACCTAGACAAAAGCATGTTCACATCTGGGAACAGACAATGTCCGTGTTCCAGCCCAACCTGGTAGGACACACAATGTGGGTGCGTTAAGGGGTCCCCACAGTTTTCCTGCCATTACTCAGCTCTGGGGTGCCCTGGTCATCGTGCCTCTTGGCTTGTGAGGTTTTGGTTCTTTAAGCTCTGAGGATCAGATCTGATACTTCACTGACCAGGGGAAACTAAAGCAACTTTAATCCTAAGGTCCTGTGATCGAAACACAACCCAAAGTGGGAAGCTCATGACAAGACAAAAAGGACATCAGCTAAGTAAGACATCTAAGAATCTCTTGGAATGAGACGGGTGAAGAAAAACAAAACAGAAGAACTGGAGGTCATGGCCATGCACAACACAAGGCAATACAGTGTGGTTCTGGAGAGCCCCAGGGAAGAGACTATTTCAAGAGACACCATTCACAGGAGGAGAACGGCAGAGCTCTGTCAGCCTCTCCATAAGAGAGTATGACGCAATATAGCAAGTTTAAGGCCTCTCTGTATTCCCAGAACACCAACAGCAGAGCAGACCTGGTTTGGGGCAGGCCCAGACTCTCTACACAGGTAACATAAGCTGAAAGGCATTAAAGACGAGTAAAGAGTTGAGTGAGATTGACAAACTGGAGAAAAAAAAAAAATATATATACAGTATTCAGAGCCTTGAAAGTAAGGCAGAGAAAGGAACTCAGCAGGGAGCAGCAAGTTAAAAAATATACAGAAGAAAAAGATACAATGCGTGGTACTTACCCAATAGTAGGACTAATATTGTGATCAAAGTGGTCCTGGACAAATCGACAAACGATGCTTGATTTCCCAACCCCAGTATCCTGAAAATAAAGAAAAGCATAACAGTGAGTTCAAGAGGCCCTAGATAGCAATACTTCACCTGAAGAAATAGTCAAATAATTATGTGTGAAATCAAATCCTCTCCAGTGGCAAGTGGGGCAGATTAAATGTTTCAAAAGAAAGGCGAGCACGTGGATTATCTTATTCAAATGTGAGCACTGTGAATGCAGTTCTCTGGTCACAGAATCACAGAATGTTAGGGATTGGAAGGGATCTCAAAAGACCATCTAGTCCAATCCCCCTGCCGCAGCAGGAACACCTAGATGAGATTACACAGGAATGTGTCCAGGCGGGTTTTGAATGTCTTCAGAAAAGGAGACTCCACAACCTCCTTGAGCAGCCTGGTCCTCTTCACAACACTCCCTTCTCTCCAACCCTTGTACTTTTAGGGGTGGATTTTATACTCTTGTAGCCAGGACTGCAGTTCTTCAAGCACAATCATTTACAAAAAAATCCTGTGCTTTCAAACACATGGTGCATTACCCAGCAAAACCAGAGAAACTATTTCGTTCATACCCTGTTGCAAGGGTAGCACAAGCATGCTCCAAAACAGACAAATAAAGGCAACATTTTGGTACACTGACAGCACTGAGAGGAACTAACCTTTTCATGGCGAGATAAGCAAACCTGCTTGGTGGAAACTTCACAGAGACTGCAGGTGGTTTTGAAAAGGCAGGAATCCAAAGATTTGGATCCCCAGAGATGTGCAGCTATTGCTGTGCATGTTGTTACTGGACTGCAGTGGAACAGCATTACTCTAAATGCAACACAACTTGCTCTCTACACTGCAATATATTACATTTGCAGGAATAGTCTTCCCCCTCCCCCCAATCAGGAAGGAAAAATAACAGCAATACAGCACTGGAATAAAACTCAGAATAACCTGGGAGGGGTGGGGGAAAGCTTGACATTATGCAGAAATACTATTTTAGGCATTTAATATTTGAACAACTTCCCCAACATGCAGCATTTTTCGGTTTGTCTCTGTTATTTCACGAGGCCTTGGATGGCAGGTAGAAGAACTTAAATTATACAGACAACTATCAGGGAAGAGGAACAGCAATATCACTATGTCTCCCACAGAATTGCAAAGAGCCTCCTTAGAGACAAAAAGGATGCCAGGAAATCGATCCTGACCTTTCCAAGACATTAACAATGACAGAACAGGGTCCAATCTAACTCATTAAAAAGTCAGTGGAAAGTTTTCTATTAATTACATTGGCAGCGACAGCAAAACCACCAGATTGCACCTGGTAGTTCCATTTGTATCCACACTTTAAGACACTTGACTAATTTACACAGATTTCTTGAAAATTGTGAAGACAAGAGAATATCGTTTGTTGAGAGCACTACACACATAACTACATATTTAAAAAAAAGCCTTAGCCTTTCCTGTAATCAATTTTGCAATATTTATTCTTCTTTTTGAATAAGAAAGAAAAAGAATGCCCATATTTAGATTTCCTTTCACCATGCTTAAATGAAACTGTTATCGCCACTGGAAGTGAAGTCTTTATAGACAGCACTTAATAGAACACCATCACTTAAACTCTCATATTTAATTCAAAGCTGTCCTTAGTCAGCTTAAAAGCCATAATAGATGCTCATGCTACACAGACGGTTGTTTATCTACTGTGTTCAATCAATAGGAAAAAAAGATCAAAGAGAGAAGCAGTGTTTAAAACCATCCCCGTAGCTTTTGATGAATAGCAGCAACACATCCTGTTGCTATTCCCAAATTTTGCCTTCATTATCAATTCCAGATGACACCTCTGTATAATTACAAGACCAGGATGGCAGAACACAATTAAAAAAAAAGTCCTCTGTGAAACGAAGGATCTAATTCTTATTCTGGATTTTACATGTGGAGAAACTAGAACCACCACCCACTGGGTGCAAGGAATTCAATTTCCCTTTTGTGGTGACAGCAGGGACAGAGAGTTTCTGCCACCACGTTTGAAAGTCGACATTGACTCCCGTGACCCGACGATACTTTAGTTTCAACTATAATACTTCCTTGACAGGTCACTCAGAAGGGCAACTACAATTCCAGCTCCTGAGCAAGAGAAGCCCAGTTCTCTGACAGGGACATGACACCATATGCATAGACTAAAGCTTAGCTCATTTTCCTGGAAGCTCCTACCTCTTCATCTTTCAGTTTGTGGCTGTTACTAACATTTCGTGCCAGCTTTAAATGAACTTTAAAAGTTTCTGTCGCCCTCACATCTCTCGCAACAAGCAGGGCTAAACTTAAGCACATGCCAGGAACACCAAGAAGCTTAAAGGCATTCTTGTACTTTGCTCCTGGGGTTGCTTAGACTACAGAGAGGGCTAAACATACCACTGGTGTAATTTCAGTGAAATCAACGGACTTGGACCACAAATGAACCTGTCTTTAGGAAGACCACTGTTGCAGGCAGTGCTTTCCAGGAGCCAGGCAATTTATTGCACCAAGGAGTTCAGGTGAAACAAGCACTCCCAGATTTGGTTTTGTTGCCTGGAGGACACAAACAGCCAGCTACCAGAGTATATAGTTAGAGCACAGAGGGGAAGGAAGTAAAAAAGCAAAGGCTTCCTACTTAAGGCAGTGATTATCATTCCAATGCAGGATTTAAAACCACTTTAGAAAATTTTCAGTTCATGTTACCATACCTGCATCTGTCAAATAAGACACTTGCCTGAAACTAAAGCAAATAAGGGTAGATGAATACTATACAACAACTTGAAAACATAATAGGTGTCTTTTACCACTAATCAGACCTTATCTTTTGCTGACAATAGGGAACTATCTTGCAGGTATCTCGCAGTATTCAATGAAAGCATGGTCGCTTCAAAGAAGTAGAAAAGGAATTCACTTCTCAGCAATGCATTTAATTAAGCCTCCTTACTAAGGCTGTACAAAGCTTTCCTGCTACCCTTTGCTTTGTCCTTTGCTATATGTTTCTCCTCTACATAAACCCATTTTTCTAACATCTGATGGGGATGACCATCTTTGTTTTGACTCTTTTTCTTCAAAGGATTACAACAGACTTGTCAAGCCACATGCCTGGGTAACACTCACACATGCAGATTACTCTCACACATGCAGACGACTTCATTTTTCAGTTCTCAAACTTCTATTTTTCACCAGATTTTTATACCCCCCTTTTTTTTTTTCATTCCATGTTAGTGTATATATAACAACAACCATACACCAAAGAATAAGATTTTGACTTATGTAAAAGGGCACAGCGGTATTGAGCTGAGTGGATTGCACAAGTTTCAGAAACTGAGAACATGTCCTCAGGAGTTATGTTGCACATTAAGTAACAGATCCTGTAATTCCTCAGAAAAATCCTTATCTGTCAGAAATGCAAGGCTTTCAGCACCATACTAGCTGACTCATCATGATCAAGAGTATACCACTTCATGAAATGAAGGAGTGGCAAGAAAGCAATAAATATAAAATAATTATTCTCAATCAAGATATTCGTGGTGCATTTGATGAGTCACTCATGGAACCAACTGCACATTTTGCTTTTCTCCTTCCTTCTCCATAAGCCTCATAGCACACTTACCTAAATATCAGTTATAAACTGCATTGTACAGATATAAGTTAAAAGGGTGGAGTGGGGTGGGGAGGAAGGAGAGGAGTATAAATGTAATTTACAGTAAGTGAATCACTATTAGTTCACCAGAAGAAGTACCTACAATTTCAGAATCTCTCACTGGTCAGCAATATGGATATGGAAATCTGAAGCTGCAATCAGATGTTTCTGATAAATACAAGGAACCAGTGCGCGCATGACCAGTTCCTGATTTTAACTCTTTAACCCTGAAAATATGTTCTCCTCTCCTCTGAAGTCCTTTACCTACAGATTTAGGCACAAGGATTTTAAGAGCACCAGAATGGAGAGCACCATGCTGCAAAAAACAGGGCTTCCACCCACACTCCTGCTCATGGAGAACCACCCCACTTTCCTCTTCTCAGCTCACATTACTCTAAAGGAGATGAGACGGTGATTTCAAGCCAGCAAAATTACAGGATGCTGGCAACTCATTTGCAGGCAAACAACAACTGAGCTGCTGATTTCTTCTGGCTGATTTGCAGCAGCATAGAGAAAGATTGGGGGGGGGGGGAAAAAAAAAAGGCAGTTAAACATGAGCAATATATTTAAAAAGGAAACCATTCTCCCATTACAAATAGGCAGCTAGTACATACCTCTGTCCACTGTTCCAAATCTGTGCATCCTGGTAGGAAAAAAGCTAATGCAGGAAAATTCAGCTCTGCAATTTAAATCTGGATGTCTATCTTATACCTTTGCACAACCACAGAGCTCAGTACTCCAAGCACTTTTCCAAATTGAAGGGAACTATACTACCCTGTAAACACATCCCTGATTAGGACATTAGTCTCTAGTCTTGATATTACAATAGCTTTTAATAAATTCAGATGGGTCAAGTCCTATTGCACTGCACAAACTAAACTCCTCATATAAATTAATTTTACGTCTGAAATGCAATAAACGTTGAATTCACAAAAAGTCCAAACATATCGTGACTGATGACTAAAGAGCAGTCCTATAATTATGCACACTGCTGCAACAGCTATTTTTTTCTTGACTACACAGAATTTTCTTGACTATACAGAAGGCTTTTTAATTATATGTAGAATTAGATAAACCATACAAAAATCTTTTCATGACTCTTGGATTTTGGAAAACAAATAAAACAAGAATAATAGACAGCATTTTACACAAGGAAATGGCACATCAAGAAAAACATACTGAAGAAACTGCCTTCTGTCCTCCCACTTGTAAAGTAAGAAAAAAAAATAACATCTGGGTTGTAACCACCACAGATCTCATGACTAACTTCCCATTTCAGCTTTAAAAGAGTGTTGAGATACCCTGGAGATGGGTGACACAAAAATCTGCATTGAGAACTAAAGGAGAACTGATCTATATAACACAGGGATCCAACATATGGCTCCTTCAGAAGGATGGAAGTTTTCCCATCATCTTAGACAAAGCCAAGATTCAATCCATGGTATTTCAATTTGTACAAATTTTTACAAATTAAAAATGTCTGTACCTCCAAAGGCACAGATTCATTGAGACATGATCTACAGGCAAAAGGTTTAACATACTGTGCTGGTTTAACTGAGAGTTAATTTTTCTTCTTGCAGTTAGAAACTTTTCTTATTAGTAGCTACCACAATATTTTGTTTTGGATTTACTATAAGAATAATGAGATAACACACTAGGTTTCCCATGCTTTGCCTGAGAAGTGCTAACTTATTTATTTCAGTAGCTAGGCTGTGATTTGGGGTCAGTATGAAAAGAATGTAAGAACTCACTGATGTCTTGGCTGTTGCCAAGGAAACGAAGGACTTTTTCAACCATCCAGCTGGAGGTGCAAGATAGCAGCTGGGAGGAAACATAACAGGACAGCACCTACACTGACATCCAGGTTGATCGGTGAAATATTCCCTACCATTAGCATCATGCTCCGTATATAATTGGAGTAAGCTTTTCTGGCTCATTAGTTCCATTAGTTTGGTTAGTTCCATTCCAGTCCAGTTCCGTTCCGCTCTATTTGGAATTCTGCCTTTTGCTATTCTGCCATTTTCCAGTTGGCCTTTGGCCTGTTTGTCTTTTGCCCTTTTGCTCCATCGCTGCGACTGGCTGTCTGGGACTCGGGTACTCTCCTTTCCAGGCCTGGCTGTTCAGCATGATGCGAGTTTGTGAAGAAATTGCATTGAGTGTTGCTTATTTTATACATAGTAGTACTAGTAGTATATTATTTTTGTTGTTGTCTTATTAAACTGTTCTTATCTCAACCCATGGGTTTCTCCCTTCTTTTTCGGTTTTCTCCCCCACTCCACTTGGGGAATGAGTGAGCGGCTACTGTGTTCCTGGTTGCAGGCTGGGGTTAAACCATGATACGCGCATTTGTCTCACATATTGGAAGAAGAATGATTATACCCTAACAACCTGGAAGGTATTAATACCAAGACGAGAAGCCAGTAACGACAATACTATTTCAACAATAACATGAGAAACACTTGGATATGACAACTCTGTATCCTTTCCCATAAGCAAGAAACTGACCTCGTGGCTCACATGGCTTCCACCTAACCCTGAGGACACCCCTGCATCTCTCACGGTGGGAATCCATCTGCCCCTCAGAGCCACTTTGTGCTGGGGGTCACCAAGAGCATACCTGCTAGCCACCCTAATTGCAAAGGCACCACGAGCCTTTGACAGCCCAGTCCTTCCTCTGAGGATCCCTGATCAAAAGAAAAAGTATGCAACCAATGCAGTCAGGGCTGATTTACCATAACCCCCAGGCAGCCTCCCGTGGCATAGCTTCTTCAGCATGCATATAGGCTGGAATTACAAAGCTGCTCACACTGATGAAAACCTGGGTTGTAGGCAGAAAGCAATACTATAACTGGCCAGCAAACTATCATGAAGCTTTCTCATGGCAGGTTAGCATCAAGAGGTGCAACAAGTGCATGCATCAGAAATAACCATGGTCAAACCTGGCCCACCAGTGACCTCTTCAGTGCACCTTCCAGTGAGATAATCCTGCATTTGATATCTTTCAGATACAGAGAGAAGGGAGGGAAAAAAAAAAAAATCAACAACCCACAAACCTCTTCATCAAACATACAGAACAAGGGTGCAGTCAAGAAGCCGTCTCACTCTTCTGGAAGAGGATCTGCTGAGAAAGGAAGCTGGCTGTTCCTGATTACTGAGAGAAGCAACAATTCCTGGCTCCCTGTCACATATTCATGCCACTCGACAAAATTCTTGGCTGGTTCACTACTAACTGAAAAATAACAGAGGAGCCAGTTTATGCTCAAGACTTTCCTAGCTAAATTCTCCTCTTTGTTACACTGATTTGATTCCTGCCAGTGCTACAGCAGATAGGAAGGAGAGGACCTTGCCTTGCCCAGTGTAGAACTTTCATTGTTGAAGTAATTAAGATATACAGATGAAAACATTTGAGTTGGTATGAAGCTGCCAAAGAGGAAAAAACTGTCCTTTACCATCAATACATTTGGTATTCTGAATACCAAAAAAAGGCACTCAAAATCTCTACAACTGGCCAAACAAATCTGAGAGAAAGACACAGTTCAAACTTTAGGGAAAGAAAAAATAATCAATGAGTCTTACAAAAAATGTAAATGCAGAAAGACCTTTCATTCCAGTAGCTCTGTTAAGTGCAGCTGGTTTTGACTTGGCAGTTCAGCTTCTCCACATTAAAATAGCTGTTCTTTCCACTGCCAGAATTGGCCACGCTTTAGTTTTTGATTTACAGCTGAATCCCCCTGGTCCATTCCCATTATCCTCAGCAAGACTTCAACGGAATTTGAAAATTCACAGCAGCGTAAGCACATTGCAGCGCTGCTAGATGGTTAGCATTTTATTAGCCATCATCAAAGAAATCACTAGGCCTGTACCATAAAGTATACCTGGGCTTTTGCAGAAATGTATACTCAGCTCTGGTCAAGTCTGGTATCTTGGGGGAATGTCACTCCTCGGGCAAGGTCTGTCACGCAGCACTGAGACATGCAACCTGCATCTTTGATGCTTTGGGAGATGTCAGTTCTTAACCCAAAGGCACGTGATGTGGTAATGCCAAGTACAGGATTATGGCTGTCTTTTAAATTCCAATAGGAGGTAAAAAAGCAATGAGCTGAACAACAAAATAAAGCTTTGCAATTTGCAGTCTGCTTCAGTTCTCTATGCCTGCCATTAACATTTTAATCATTACTCAGATGATCGGATGCAGGCAGCATTGCAATACTTTCCATGTCTTACTAATCCAGTTACAGCTGCTCTGGAAGGCTGTGGCAGGCGGCTTGAAGAGCATCTGAAACTGGCTTTGGATTTTTATCAACCGTATGAACATACAAGGAAGAGTTATGCACAACAGACTCCTGATCACAGTTTCCAAGGGCAGTATTTTAATCCAAGAATCACTCTACCCAACAAACTTTTGCTAACCTTAAATGCATCCTTCGTCCTTCCCTGTATTTGGGTATCACTTACTTGTCTGAAGATGCTGCTGTAAGGAGAAATACCTTTCAGGAGACCTGGGTTCAGAGACACCCCTGGGACTGAACTGAATCTGCCAAGCACCAAGCTTGTCCCAGCGAAAATGCAGCCACACACTGCAGAGCAATGTCTAGGAAGAAGTGCAAATACCTTCTTGCTGTATTCAGTTTTTCCATCTGCAAGATGTATCAAGTGAGCAAATCCCACCACCGCACAAGTGCACAGAAGAAAATACAAGAGCAGCCTCACAGACTGACACATTGGCTCTCAGCTGCTTCACCAACACAAAACTGCCTGAGGCTTCAGCCCGAACCAGGGAGATGCAAGCTTAAGTGTTCTGAAGCCTCACAGACGGTCAAAAGAATACACACTTCATTCGAGACAGAAATAATTTTTGTAAATTCCAATTTTTGCTACAGCCCCATATAATGAGAAATAGATTATTTCCCCCTGTTCTCAGAGAAGATCCTATTCCTGTTGATGTGCTGGGATACCCCTTCCAGAGCTATAGAATTGGCCCAGGAACACGCCTGCTTCCCAAGACAGCAGGATGATTTTTCAGCTCCCTGGCAGGCCCTCTACCAAATAAGAGGTCTGTTGTGGTTCTCCTCCCTACCCCATCACCACCACCTTTAAGTGTTTTACTTCATTACCAAGTCTGGCAATGTCGTTCTGCAACAAGAGCTCCAAACAACATCAGACACAGCTTTGTGCCACCAGTGATGTACAAGGAGTTTCTACAAAGGCCCAAGGGATATGCAGTTGCACAGCAGGTTTTGAACAGGAAGAACTGGAACCAGAGCTACCCTCCAGAACTGTCCAAGTGCCATTAAGCACCTTCCTGAGTGAAAGGTACCAGCCAAATGAACGGCAATATTCCCACTGAATGTTGGAACCAAGTTCCCCAAGATCCCAGCACAAACACAGGGATCTTGATGCAACTGTGTTTTTAGGAGGAGGATTATTCCACAGTTCTTCAGAAGGAACCACCACAGTTCTTTTGGTCATCTGTCCATGTGTGAACCTTACAACAACATCCCTCTCTGCCTTTTTGTTTGTTGTATGCTCTTCTTTAAACTCATAATATGTAGTAATATTAGTATGTTTTAAGTCAGTCAGTATATTACTCCCACAAAGTCAGGATGGTCTGTGTCAATTCGCCCACAGTAAAACACCCTACAAATCACTTCTAATCGCTAGTGCATTGTCAGGCCAATGCTGGTGTTGTGGAGCATTAACTGCCTACAGAACAAGGCTTTTTCTTCTGGTGTGCATTAGAATTAGATTAATTCTAATTCCCTCTACCCGTAGGAAGTGCACCACTTGTTCTCAGAGACATTTTTCTACGCACAACCAGGTCAGTTATATCAGAATACAATCCTTCATCCTAATGCTGCAAGGACTGCATCTGGCACAGGAATTCTTGGCTCTATCGTTCTCAGCTCACTAGCTGTTAAATGAAAATAATCACGACTTGATTTTACCTTGTAACAGCATTATGAGGATCTAAATCAGCCATAGTTGTAAAGTGTTCAGACAGTACTGTAACAAAGAACCATTTAAGCACCTTGAGAGACAGTCAGGTGCCGAGTTCATTTGTTTGGTATTTATAAGCATCTTCAATACCACCTGTATATTCCTAATGGCTATTTTTAAATAGAAAAATACCTGCTAGCCAGGGCTTAATGCTGGCTGGCATTTGAACACCCACCAAATATTCTGATCCTTTCTCTCCATTTGTTTTCCCTTTGCCCACATAGGTTATTAGAACACATACAGTGACTGCCCATCTGTTTCACCCCAGAGCTGGATGCAGCTACAGCCCCATCCACCTTTCCCCAACCAGCCACCAAAGCCAAATGCTGGCTGCCAGGGTTTGGCTCCCTTACCAGTGTGATTATTCAGCACATGATTTCCTTTCACACGCACCCTGTTCACATCCTCCTGTGGAATTAGACACAGGCATGCATAGCTGCTGGGATATCTGCCATACTCAGGGCCAGAGAATGCAGTCCCACTGCATTTTGTAGGCTTCTCTGGAGTTAATAAGTTTCTCCCTATTCACTGTGACAGGTCTATTAGTCTCCACCAGATTGCAGCCCAGTAAACTTTTAGAGATAAAAAACCCTAATGGCCAATTTTCAAATACACGTTCTTTAGTACTTTGCTGCATCCTTTCCACTCTCACAGACAAAAAATAATATTTCCAGCCCTCTCACACCCTGGACTGCAATATTAACTAGAATCTCTCCATATTTCTTTTGTCTGAGATGTACCCAGAGACCCAAATCAACACTGTGGCCTCACCAAATATGAAGTATAAAAGCAAGCATACACGGTCAAAAGCACTTCATCATCCTATCAAAGTGATGTGCCTGGCCAGAGATGAGAGAGACTGACAGGCTGCTAATGTCTGTATAGTAGCTAGTGGTAACAATAAATTCACTTTCACAGAGACATTTCTATCGTCGTATATGTAATATCATATGAAACCAAAGTCTCTCCTAGAGTGTTTCCAAGATACTGGGCATTATCCTGCTACCATAACCAGGGCTCCAGTCTCAAGCTCCTCATGCTGATTTGAAGGCATGGAGAGTCACAGCTGCAGCCTAAAGAACTTCAAGGTGAGCGGACTAGTTGTATCTTCCCTCTTCTTTCTGCCCCAAACACTTGGTTTTCAAAAGCATCCACTCAAAGGGCTCCCTCTTATCTGGCAGCTAGTAGGCACTCCACTAACTTCAGCTGAAGATTTTACTCCAAACGTGGAAAAGTTTCTCCCTTTGTGGCTACTCAAGAGAAGGAACATTACCACCTTGAAAGAAGGCAAGACGGTGCTGGAAAGATGACTTAGTCAGAAAGGGCGCATCTTTCCTTTGTGCACAGTCCAGTGACTGACATGCTGTTAAATCAGCAGTAAGGAAGAGACCCTTGTTTTACACTGCACTAGCAACGGGTGGCAGGATTAGTGGTCAGTTAAACTATCTTCTATCGAAGAAACTGCAAAGTGGTCCACATGGCTGCTGTACATTTACTCACACAGAGTTTACAGACTGTGCTGCTCTTCCATGACCTGCCAACTCTTTTGTGTGTGTAAAGTTGGTATGGGAATATAAGGCGATCTTTATTTCTGAGACAGAGGGCTGCAGAGGGAAAGAGAGAACAAAGCAGCTTCCTTCAAAGCTATCCTTTAAAATAACTCCAATGCAGTAAAAATAAAGAAACAAAACCATAAGGCAGAACAGAAATGTGACTGATGAAGAAAACATAGCCTGCGGGTCATTACTCCAGCTACCTCAGTTCCTTGCTCTTCCGCATGACTCAAGAACAACCAAATAGAATATAATTTAAAAAATAATAACAACGAATTAGCACAACAGCCAATCTAGCCCTGGAATGCCCAACTTGGCCAAAAAAACCTCCAAACCCATACTCTGATGCAAATATATATGCTTAATCATTGCATCTTATCATACAAAGTGCAAGCTTAACCACACTGCCACACAATCATGAGTGTGGATGGCAAAGATAAGAGTCTTCAATCATGAATATTCATATTATTTAGAAACTGCTTTTCCACATCAAATTTCCAGCTAATTCTCTGTGTCTTTTCTTACACATTTCCTGCCCCTTTCCAGACAAGTTATCAAATTCAGAGTAGTAGCTGAACTGCCAAGAGAAATGGAGGATTTTAAATTGAAATCAAAGAGCAGAATCTCAATAAATCATTTTCTTATGCCCTTGACAGCATGTGGCATGGATTGCTGCAGAGGAAGAAGTGCTTAGCCTGGTGGAAAGGAAGAGAGGAACTTGGTGTTTATTCGTATTCCTTCATCGCAAATTGTCACTTTTGGGGGCACTGGCTATTCACTTAAGATGCTGGATTCATTGTTTTGAACTGCCTCTACAGTTTCAAGTGAGAGCATGAGCTCTATAAAAAGCACCTGCAAATAAGGTGGTATCAATCTAGCTGACTAATAAGATGGGAGAATAAAAGGAGAAACAAGAGGAGCACCTTTCAGGGAGCAGTCACACACACACACACACACAAATCTCCTTCAGAGTAGCAGCAGATGCCAAGGAACCTACAAAAAAACCTCCCACTGAATGGGGAAAAACCCAACAGTCTGAGGGCATCCTTAGCAAGACTTACTCATACTTTATAGTAAAGTGGTTTTTGAGTACAACTGTGTGGTCACAAGCTGCGCAGAAGTGGTCCAGCCTTTTAATGACCTCAATGCTGAACATGCACTGGCTGATTAAGTCACAGGGAACAACCTTGCTTCAAAAAAAACTGACTCAAGACAACATATGGCAGGAAGCAAAACCCCTCACTACTTGACACAGCTGCCCATCAAAGCAAGCTCCATCACAAAACCAAACCCTGTAAAAACCTTTTCCAAGGGCTCGACTGTGCTGCAATGCAAAGGAGGGCACTGAATTGGGAAATAGCACCACCTGGTGACTCCTGTGCCAAAGGGAGAAGAAAACAAGTCAACTTGGTCATACAGGGAATGGAGGAAAGCAGAAACAAGCACTGACTGTTCAAGTGAGTTGGGAACCAAGGAGGGAATGAGGGCTACATGATGGAGTTACAAGAACTACACAGGTGGGACAGACAAAGATGGAAAGAAGTACCTGAGCACCTTCCCTTGTAAACATGGGCATCTCCCACTGCTCTCATCACCCTGAGATCCCTGCCTGGCAATGAGTGGTGTGAACGCAGCAATGGCAGCTGCAAAGGATGTCCCACACATCTGTATCCCTATTAATGAACTAAGAAAAAAAAAAAAACACCACCCAAACCTGCACAGTATCAAAAATGCTGTACATGACACAGGGAATATTTTTGTTTACTTTTAAGAGACCTATAGCTGTGGGACTTTATCGAGTCACTACCATCCAAAGAAGAACCATACCTCTAATTGCCCTCTATTGAGTCTTGATTCCTCTTGGAACCTCTTGACCAAGAGGCATAACACAGACCAGCAGGTAAACCTACCCTGCCAGATGCCCTTTAAGTGATAAGGAAGCCTATTATATCACACTCCATGGTATGCTCTCCCACCACCCCAGTTCACCTTAATGACCTCTCCCTGTTACTGCCTTGCTGATTTCCCATTTGAGCACCACCACAGACACTTAAGAACGATCACTTCCATGTTCACCACTTGATTTTCTGGGTGAGGAGGAGAAAGGAGGACCATGGTTTACTATATGAAAATTCCTACTGTGGTGCCACAGATGGGCAGTGGTCACCACCCATCCCACCTCCAACAAAGGAGGAACCAAGAACAAACTTGGCAAATCTTTGCAGCATGTGAAACCTCAACAGGGAGAAGCTAAATAAGGCTGAAGTAAAACAAAGAAAAATTGCAATTCTTGCTTTAATGCCAATGAAATTTTCGTGACAGTAGTATCTGATTTTGGAAAATCAAATGGTCAGAGTTTATTTTCTGGACAAACTTGGGAGAACTTTTAATATCTGCACTCTTCCATCCTTTTCCTAACCAATATCTCAAGATATACATACAGTCACAAAAATCCACTTGACGTACCACTCTTCACACAGATAAATTCCCTTTTAAAATACAGTAAAAATCTGTGTGAATGATATCTGCTTAGGAATCCTGAGAATTGACTCTGAACTTGAAAAATTAAGTCAAGGATAAGTGTAATGAAGTAACTTACAAGTGACTGTACCTCACATTGTCAACGATAATTGAGTATTGATTGCAGGGGCTGTTATCGCTATAGGCCATATGCACGCACAACAGCATAACAATCTGGTTAAATATCATTCATCATCATTGTGCAATGCAGTGATCAGAGTAGCTGAATTCAATTTTCAGACTAAATACATAAATAACCTGAGGCTTTCATAGTTCAGTAAACACATTAGGCAACAGCATCCTGACAAATGTTGGTTTTGAGTATAGTTTGGCAGCAAAAATGGGATAAACAATTCTGTGTTATTCTTTCCAAACCAAATTCCTTTTCTAAGCGAACCTTCCCCACTTATATTTGTAGCAGCTGAAACTTTCAAAATAATTGTGTGACGAGGAGATAATCTTTGACCTGAATTGCTGTTTGACACAAAGTTCTGTTCATACTCCAACACCCTGTCTCTTCCATTGTCAAATCCTATCATTAGGAGCCATAATTTCAAAATACAGACTTGTTAGTCTCACTTACCAAATAGGAAGGAAAAAAAATAATTTTATATACCTGTCCTTACATAGAACATATTCAAACTTTTCCAGTCAGTCTAGAGTTGATAATCCAATTCAGACTTTATAAATTCATATTACAGATTGCCTACAAATCCCAGGCTGGATGAAAACTTCTCAGTTTTCAGTTTAGATGCATAAAAATGTTTTTTTTTTATTAAAAGAAGGCAGTGGCTCTTATGCAATCAACTATATGCACATCAGCTAGGTACAGTGTTTGAGGAAATGGCTCTTGGTGTTCAGTTTACTATTTTGGTAACACAAAAACTGTCCAGCAGTTGCCTGGAAAATTTGTAAGAGGACTGAATTACATTCAAATTTGCCCATCCAAGCTCAGTAAGCAAATCAATTAAATGTTCAGACATTCCCCTCCCAATCTCTAACCACCTCACCTGCAACTTATTATTGCATTTCATACCAAAGAGGGAGAAAAAAACCACACAAATGATGAGTGCCAAGTGAAACACCAGCTGAAAACTTCAGTCCAGGAGAAAAGAAACCCTGACCCTTTCTTGCAGCACTGGGCGACAGAGAGGAAGGAGACAGAGTTTCAGGGGGCAGCTATATAAAGATATTTCCCCTAACAAATGGGAAGCAGCCTCATGGCCCTGGACCTTTGCTAAAGGATCCCTAGTTCAGGGTATGTCACCTACCAACAATTAGAGGCAAACAACTCTTCCTTGTCTCTTGGCTGGCCAAAGACGCCAGCAACCTTGAGGGGTTCAGGAAACACCATGTGCGTGAGACAGGGGCTAAGGTTTTCTTTTGTGGTTTTATCACCAAAACTCTGCCTCTGCTTATCAGTTCCTTTTTAGCTGATACAACAACATGTAAAATCAGCAGTCTCCAAAGCAGTCTCCTTTTAGCAGCAGCCTAAAGATTAGACAGCTGCTAACAGCACCTTCTTTATTCAGGTTGCCCTTACAACTCGCCAGCCCACTGGCAGCCTTTGGAAACCTGCATTCTTTAGCCTTCCAGGCACATCACGAGGTGTGCCTTCTCCTGGGGCATCAGGGGAAGAGGGACGAGTTCAGATTTACTGGAATTCACCACTATTTGTTATCTACAATTAAATGTAGATAACACGTACACATAGATAACGTACATCTAGGTTGACATTAAATGGCATCAAGGAGATGTCTAAAATCCTTGAAGCCGGGGGTTCTCATTTCCTGAACAGATTTGCAGGACTGGGAACTGACAATCAGAGGCTTGCGTAAACTTAAATCTGTGTTCGAAAAGTTTTCACCAAACTATTGTGTTCAATTATCTTAAGCTGACAGTGATTTCACCTTCACTTCACCTATTGTCTGGATCTAAAGCTCTCCCTCATACAGTAAACATCACTATTTCTTTGGAACAGCATCAATAAGGACCCACCTGGTGCCTTCCCCTCTGTCATCCAAGCAAGTAAACAGAAGAGATAACAGCAAGCAGAGCAGAATAAAACCCAGGGCTGAATTTTCTATCTGTGGATTCACTGTGTGCTGCTGTGAACTTGCTGAGAGTAAAACTATCTGCACTGAACAGGCTCATAAATACAAGACACTGTCAGCGCAAGGCCATATCCCTTAAGCAGTTGACTTCTTGAATGTTTTCACCACCCGTTGATTTCAGCAGCAATAAAACTTAGCAACTCCTAAAGCTGGTACCACTAGTGCCATGAAATCCAGCTTTCCAGGGAAAAGTGCTTAAAATGAGCAGTAACAAGTTTTGTTGCTGTTATTGTTTAAGGGACCTTCCTCTCTCCACCACAAAAATAACTAGGAAATAAGTATCTACCTTACAACTGACTCACAGAATAAAGTTTTGATTCACCTAGCCAATTTTTCTCATCTTCACTTTTAAATCAGAAACCAGAAATGGTCAAAAGCATATGGACTTTGCAAATCTCAAATGAAAACATGCTTGGGAGTATTTTAATTGGATTGTTAAACCATGAAGTTTAGTACAGTAAAGAATGAATAGCCAGGCTAGAAGAAAAGCAGATCTGATCTCTTCCTCCAAAGCAGGAAGAGACTGAGCCACACAGAAGGTACTGAGGAGCCCTTCTCAGGACAGGCTGTTTGGATGCTAAACATGTTTTCCATGTCACAGCCTGAGCGATTGAGACCGTGTGGGACTGAGTCCAAAGCTCCTGCAGACCCCAGATACAGCAGAATGACAGGCACAGGCATTTTGGACAACACCTCAAGTGGCCCATGAGATCCCATCAGACCTTCCCTTTCATTTACCAGATCTGTGACAGTGTGTTCTTGACCAGTCAAAAGACAACAGCTTAATTTAATGCAATGTAAACAACAATTCTGCTAGTTCAGCTGGACAAAAATGTTTTGAAACATGAATGAAACATGCTAAGTAAGACAAAGTTACAGCTTTAAAAGAAGAAAAGAAGGAAACTGAAGGCTAAAACCAAGGGAGGGGTGGCAGGGGTTTTTACCACACCTTATTATTTTTCATATGTATTACTCTGTTAGCTGCTTTGCTCTGTGTGGTTTCTTGTTTCCTTATTTTCAGCTTCTCTTTCCTTGCTCCTTCTCCAACTTTACTCTGTTTTCCTCACTGCCTCCCACTGGTCCCCCATAAAGCTCCTCTCATGCTTTCCCTCTGTCTCTCAGTTTCAGTACTCCACTTCCTCCTCCTCCTCCATTAATCTCTATCACTTTGTTCCTCCAAATATCCTCTACACCAACTTTTACAGCCCTTTTTCTACTGATGGTCATCACTTCAACTCTACAAACTTACTTTATTTGGACTTATTCTACAGGTGTCAAAGATTCATTCTCTCCCTCCCTCTGTCACTGCACTAGCCTAAAGGAGAAGGCAAATCTGGGCATGAAACTCTGGATCAGCTTAATTGCCTGGTCAAATAAAGCTTTGTCTCCAAAAAGCCTGTGAGATGCTGAAAACCAAGCCGAGGTAAAACTAAGCTACTTCATCTGGTTTTTATGTTAAATGACAGGAATCACTCAAGAGCTCCATTATCTCAAATAGTTAACTTACATAAAAGTTTTTGTCCTCCACACAACACTGCATTCAGCGTGGTATTGAAGTACACACTGAGCTTTAAGCTTGGGCTTCAATTTAGCTGGTTCAGAAACGCTCAGAATTAAACAAGTGCTTAAGGACACTACTAAAATTAGGGCTTCCATAACAATCTTAACAACAATCTTAAATCAGCATTTATGTTAACCTGGTTTTATACAACTGCCATTTTTGTCATGTAAAACATGTTCCAACTGTCTAATTCCTAGGCATGCATTTATTCTTATCAAGCACACCCTGCATGAAAATAAAATAAAGAAAAATATCAAAGAGGGGGGGAAAATATATCAAAGGACAGAACAATTTACTCTGAAGACTATTCACACAAACTACACTCTGCTGCTGGAGTCATGAAAGTTGAAGATATTAAATCTGGGGGACAGTGTTTAATTCCTTCATTGACACTCAAGCAAACGAAAACCAAGTCCAACTTTCCTTGAATTTTCAACGAGAGAAATATCATCCAAAAAAAAGAAATATGCTGACTTAAGTGATAACATTAGAAAAAAACTTGCTCGTAGCAAACTCAAGGACTGAATATCCTAAAAGAAAGATTGTCTGAGTAGTATTGCAAAGATTTAAGCATGGATTGTGCACCATGAAGGACTTCTGGCCTAAATGTGGTTGGAATCTTCCTGTTCATAGCAGCTTTAACAAGATATATTACAAGTGCTAATTTCATTGCTCTTAAAATAGACCCATTTATATTTAGTACACAAAAAATAATAAAAAAATTAGACAATGAGCTTCCTATCCAATAAAAGAAATCTGTTCTTTCTCATTTCCCAAATCCCTCCAGTAATTAATGAACAACCAGATTTATCCAGCCACAAAGTGGAAGTGTGCCCTTACAGAGTGGTACCAGTCTGTGTCACTCAGTGAAAGGTGGGTTTTTTTAAATTAACAAGGACTGTCTTAAGCAAACAAATATTTGCTTCCATAGATGGCAGAAGCTGCTTGAGATTAAAATTGTGACTGTGCATGGAAAAACGCCTCTAATTTTTTCAGTTGTAATACGTTTTTAACTTCTAAACTACTAGCCATAGCAATAATGTATTTTATCCCCCTTAAATCAAGTAGTTAAAAAATCAATTAAAGTCCCAAGAGCCAAGCTGAGCCTTGGTATGACTCCATACCACATTCAAGGGAGTCCTCTCAGAGATGCTTTTCACATGTCAGTTACTGGGAAGCCTGGTGTTCCCTATTACAGCTTTCTGTGTTGGCACACACCAGATGTAGACCAAACACCTAAGGATTCCTCCTCTGTCACCCAGTTCCCAGCACCAGCTTCACAAGCAAGAAATGGGCACACCTGGAGAACACAGGCAATGGCAATCCTGGAGATGAGGTACCAGCTACTGATTACAAGCATAAAAGACAGAAGGTTAAAGCTCCTCCAATGCCCACTGTATCTCATGGGTCACCAGTGAGTAAAGGAGGACATGTAAATGGCTTCAGACACATCCCATCACTCAGAAACATGGGATCTAATCACATTCTGTGATTCTGTGATTTGCTGATTAACCATTAGATCCTACTGACACTTAGCAAGTTTTGTTTGCTGCAAAATTATGGGCCAAAAAAAAAAATTGCCAAATTAAACCCACTTCAGGAACCTCACTCACTTTGATTCTGTACACAGGCTTTAAAGCAAAGGAAAATGCCTCATCTAAGTGTTCCTGCTCCAGTAGGGGGATTGGACTAGATGATCTTTTGAGGTCCCTTCCAATCCCTAACATCCTGTGATTCTGTGAAAATCTGCCTCAAAGAGTCCCTAACTGTAGGTGAATTCCTGCAAGAGGCTGATCATCATAATTTTAAAAGATTGCCCCTGACAGTTTTTTACAGTCCCCTGCATTTGTGCCTGGCAGAGGCTGACCGGTCCAACCAGGACACACGATGACGTCTGCAGCATCCTGTCGCTCTGCTGACAAAGGAAGAAACAATAACTTGGGGACACAAAGTATTTAATAGCTGGATTTCAGCACATGTACTTCCACATGTTGTCCAAATAAGAACTTATTCTGTCCAAAACAAAAAGTGCAAAACCGCAACTGCTCTACCCTCTCCTCCAAGAAACATAAAAACTGCACACTAACTGGTATTTAAGTTTAAAAATAGCCAGGCGAAAATATAAAGCATTTGTTCCACTGCCTGTTGTTCAGCTTTCAGGAGCAGCTCTATGAGGCTGGAGACTGTAAATCAAACCACTGGCATTTGCTTACACAAGGCTGTGCTCCCAGCTGGCCTCCCATCCACCTCCGCTGGCGGCTTTCTAAAGCTTGGATTTGTGTTCTTGCGGTGGTGTTCAAAACTGCGAGCGTTTATGGGAAAGGTGTATAAGATGTTTCAAAAGAAAGTTGAAATGTCTGCCTTTCTTGGCATATTACAAGCTAAGCTGAGATGGAATTTAAAAACTTTCCTTCCACCTTGACCCTTACACCATTACCCTGTCTCAACAAGGTAGGCAGTGTGAAGGAAAACATCTCAGTGAGAATAAAACCATCTTTTATTCTCATTTACTTGGGGAGCACATGCCATATAGCAGTTCTCATGCATCTTCTAGCAAGGGGCTGCCAAGTTATATTCACATGAGCTGCCCCTAGGCTACAAATGTGAGGTAGTGGGGGGCATGACAAGCCCCAACAAGCAGCTGAGCACCGAAGGCTGGCTCTGCCCTCTCCGAAAAGCAGGGGATAATCTAACCCATCGGTGTGATTACTACTGAATTGAGGTAGGATTATCCAAAGGAAGCAGAAAGGAAAAAATAAATCAGCTTAAATCTAATGTAAAAGTTGGTGCGATAAGAGGTTAGAAATACCAGGCCATGTAAACTAGATGGAAAAGGCCAGGCTGAACACTAGCTTG